>NW_026881276.1:0-107821 GCF_032173495.1 Musca vetustissima | reverse complement strand
TTGAAATTTTTAAGGATAATTTTTCAAAGCATAGACCTAGATTTTTTACGTATATTTTTAAAAGGTTTGTAATGGACATTTGTGGTTATTGTATTTATTTATATTATTATTATTATTTTTTTTGATAATGGTTTTAGAAGTTTTATTATGATCATAGACTAAGATTTTTTAAGAATAATTTTTAAGGCTTGTCTTGCCTATAGTCCTGGATAATGGCCTGTATTTTTGTAAGAATTTTTATAGAAGGTTTATCATGGCTATAGGCCCGAGTTTTTTGTTTAATATGTTTAAAGTGTATCGTGATCATAGGCCTTCTAAGATAACCAGATGTGAAAAGTCGGATATCTCGAAGATCCATAATTCCGACGAAGAACGCTGGATATTCCATCATCTTCTTATATACCTTATATTATATTTAATATTTTCCGCCATTACACCCTCTTACTCATACACATATCAGTGCCCTGTAAATGTATGACAAGTATGTCATAATAAATCATCAGCATTGTTGGTAATCATAATTCTAATAATTTTAGCGAAAGACGTCGGCACAAATAAAAAAAAATGAAATAAATAAAATGGCAACAAAAAGCCAAACGCTAATGTATGTTCATAATCTGTATATGCACAGAAACATTTACTAGCATACCGCCTCACACACACACCAACAAATGCTCACATACAAAATTATACTCTCATAAATCATCACAGAATTTCTGTCATTTTGATAATAGCAACAAAAAAGCAGCAGCAGCAACAACAACAAAAATGTCGTTATTTGAAAAGCAGAGAAAAAAACAATTGTAAATTGCCAACATTTAAATCACTTCCGTATCCGTTACAGTATGTGGGGAAAAAACCAACCATGGCAAACATGCTCACACACACATAGTTACTGGGTGGGTATTCTAACAACGACAGCAACAACAATGTTGAAACATTATGACAATAACATAAAATACATTAGCAAAAAAAGAAAAAAACAAAAAATGAAAAATATCAGCAAAACAATAAAGACAGGTGGTGGTTAGAGTGGAAAAATATAGAAAACTGGAAGCCAAGAATGAAAAGCTCTGCTGTTGTTTTGGGGCTCTTGATATAGCCAACCAACAAAACAAAGACACTTTTTCCCTATTTTCGTTTTTGTTTGTTCGTTTCATTTTATATATTTTTTTCTATTCATAGTTGTATTCCATATTAGCCAGATTACATCTAGAATGAATGAAGAAACAGCAAAAACATATATATGACGAACAAAAAACAAGAACAAACGCCATAACGGCAAATATCCTTTTACATTCACTAAACCAGACATATTTCAGGTATGTATGGCAAGCGACAGTCTAAAACATATATGTATATACAAATGCAATATATATCTAAAACTGGCATATCCTCTGTTAGGAGTTGTAGTTAACTACAATTGTATATGTGTGCGACTGTTTTTTTTTTTCTATAGATTTTTATACAACCATTTTTAGTTGATAACTAACCCATATCTGACATAACTGTTGGAGAAAGCCATGCTTTTTTTTTGTTCTGCTACAAAAACCCTGTTATCCAATTAGAATGGCAACAAGTTGGAAAAATCCCATTCCATATAAAAAACTATGGGTAAATTGGTCAATGCAAAATGAAAACATGAACAAAAGGGAATTTCAAAAAATTTTAAGTGAAAGGGTATTTTGAAACATGTTCAAAAATTTAATGTATAACAGGAACGCAGATTGGGCATTCAGGGGGCGTAAAACCATAAAAATTTAAATAGAAAAATTGTTATCAAACACCAAGAGATTAGAATCTTTTGTTATAAAGGAGTACAGACCGTCTTTTTTATGGAATAGTTGAAGAATTTCCTATAGATGGGTAGAAGGTCTTCTGGCAGCGATCAGCAGATATCGTCATTAATGAGCTTCTCTTATAGAAGACCAGAAAATTTTCTCATATAGGACCAGAATTTTTCTTATAGAAGAAAATAATGTATTCTATAAGGAGACCTTCTGGTCATCTTAAAGAACACCAGAAGGTCTTCTCATAGAAGACCAGAAGGTCTTCTCATAGAAGACCAGGAGATCTTCTCATAGAAGGTCACGAGGTATTTTCGTAGAAGACCATATGGTCTTCTCCTAGAAATCCAAGAAGTATACTCATAGAAGACCGGGAGGTCTTCCCATAGAAGACCAGAAGATTTTCACATATAAGACCAGGAGATTTTCTTATAGGGCCTTCTACTAGAAGTTAAAGAGGTATTTTGGTGGAACACCAGAAGGTCTTCTCCTAGTAGTCCAGGACGTCTTCTCATAAAAGACCAGGAGGTCTTCTCAAAGAATACCAGAAGCTATTCTCAAAGAAGACCAGAAGCTCTTCTCAAAGAAACCCAGAAGGTCATAGAAGACCAGAAGGTCCTGTCATAGAAGACAAGAAGGTCGTCTCATAGAAGACAAGAAGGTCGTCTCATAGAAGACAAGAAGGTCTTCTCCTAGAAGACCAGAAGGTCTACTCATAGAAGACCAGAAGGTCTTCCCATAGAAGACCAGAAGGTCTATTCATAGAAGACCAGAAGGTCTTATTATAGAAGACCAGAACGTCTTCTCATCGAAAACTAGAAGATCTTCGCAGACGAAGACCGGAAGGACTTCTCAAAAATAGAAGACCAGAAAAATCATATACACAATTCTTTTTCATTCATATACAGGTCTTCTCATAGAAGACCAGAAGGTCTTCTCATAGAAGACCAGAAGGTCTTCTCATAGAAGACCAGAAGATGTCTTCTTATAGAAGACCAGAAGGTCTTCTTATATAAGTCCAGAATTTCATCTCATAGTAGGTCAGAATGTCCTCTTATAGAAGACCAATAGTTCTTCTCACAGCATGCCAGAAGGTATTCTCATAAAAGGCTCGAATGTATACTCATAGAAGACCACAATGTCTTCACATAGAAGCCAACAGTGTAATATCATAGTAGACCAGAAAATCTTCTTATAGAACACCAATAGGTCTTCTAATAGATGGCCAGATGATCTTATTCAGTTCTTCTGAATGTATTCTCATAGAAGATAAGAAATCCATCTCATAGAAGACTAGAAGTTCTTCTCATAGAAGACTAGAAATTCTTCTCATAGAAGACCAGAAGTTCTTCCCTGAATGTCTTCTTGTAAAATAACGAAAGGTTTTCTCAAAGGACTAATAGGTCTTATCAAAATTTTTCATATCGAACACCAAAAGGTCTTCCTATAGAACTCCAAAAAGTCTGATCTGAAGATGATCTGACTGTGGAAGACTAGAAGATATTTTTTTAGAATATCATAATGTCTTATCATGGAAAAAAGAAAGGTCAGCTTATAGAACAGCAGAATTTGTTTTCATATAGAAGACCAAAAGTTATTCTTGGAGACGATATTCCCATAGAAGAAATGTTGGTGTTCTCATGGGACATTAGTCATTCTATTAAAAATAAAAATTTAGACATTTCCTTTTCTTATAGAAACCCCTAAATACCGTGAATATTCTGGCAGACGTCTAGAAGGTCTTATCATTGCAGACCAGACAAGGTTTAAAAGAAGCCCTTAAATTCCACCCCATTCTATGCCTACCAGTTAAATTCCTTCACAATATGATATGGGCGAATAGATAACGATATCCATTGGAGTCATTGTTTAGAGTAGCTTCAAAACTTCATGTCAAATAAATCTTCTACTGTTCAATATTACTTTTAATATTTTCCAGGCAAATTTTCGCCACCCCATCCGCCTCTCTACTAGATTTATATCATTTTGATGATATATGGTTTTGTACTGGAGATATTGTGGTTCCACCATTTGTCGGCAGCCATGAATTACGTTGCTACATTTTCGGTTTTTTTTGATATATTAAATGTTATTTATTTATTTATTTTAATTTATTTTCGAACAAATTGTAAGATAAGAAATTACAATATGCATACCGCCATACCCCTCCCCCTTTGTATTCTTTAAATTTGTTCGATATTTTATTGGAATTTTGAATATCACCACCACGAAGGACCATCATCATAACATCCATTCGCAGCTAAGTTCACCGCAAAACCTTATTCTTGTGGTTAAAGCAAATGTCCCGGGCGCGCACACACACAATGACAGCATACAAATATTTGCAAATACAATTATTTGTGTGAGAGTTTGTGTGTTTGTGTGCGTCTATAAAATCGATGATTTGTTTAGCAAAACAAATACAAAAAGAAATGTAAACAAGTTTGTTTTATTGTTTTCTTGGTTTTTTACCCTAACATACATACATGGTTTCTATTCATTTCGCTAACGCAAAAAAAAAACGAAAATAGAAAGCGTGAAAAACACACACACAAATCCATAGACCAATAAATCAATGTTTTTCCGTTTGAATAGTCAGAAAATATGCAAAACGGAAAAAATGCCGTAACAGGAACGAGAGCAATACTATAAGGACAAACGCAAGAAAATAAAAAAAGCCCAAACGGAATGGAATGAAATACCATTTGAAGTGCTAAGGAAATAGCTTTCGCCTTTTAGGGTAAACAATATTTATTTGAGTGTGTGTGGGTCGCTGTAGATGTAGTGGCTGGTTGGTTCGGTGCCACCACTGAAACAATTTGTTAGTCTATTGACATTCATTGAATAATTTTTACGCCGTAAAAATTCAAGTCATTGATTTGATATTAATGTGGAACACTATGCAAGGAGAATGGTAAATAATTTTTTTTTCTTGTTTTGCTAATTTAGGAATTATATAAAAATTGTGTTAAATTGAAATGGATTTTTTTAGGTATTGTAAAAATCTGACAATTGTTTCCCAAAATTTAAAGAAGAGTTCAATAGAGTTCATTGAGCTCAACATGACTCAAAGTCTCTTCGACTCCAAGTATCTTCTATTCAAAAGCAAAAATACATATATAAAATATAGCTGAATATCTTCTATATTTTCCAGTGATCAGCAACCATGCCCGCCATTGAAAATAATGATTTTTTTTCTTACAAAGACTTGTTAGACTTTCAACTGGAAGGAAACAAAATTGGTTTAACAATTTAGCTCGACAGATGTAGAATACCAGTCTCATTTAATTGAAACCACTAAACAGATATTTCTTCTCTATTGTTTGTCTGGAGTCGGATTCAGGTCCGTCCTATTGCAAAATTGTCGGATATGAACTCCGCAGTCTTGGCATCACTCCGGTTTCTGTCCTTCCACATATTTTAATGTACTCGGTTTTTTGGCTAAAAATACCAATCGTTATGCACCAACACTTCCAATTATTCAAAACAAAAACATCCATAATACATTAATTTTTATATGACAGTTCGTAATAAAATTGTATACGAAAAACATATCAAAACAATGGAAAAAAACTTTACCACACAAATAGGACAAAAAAAAAATAAAAATAAAATAAAAAAATAACTGCAAACTTTATAAATTCAATTGTATTCACTTAAATTTATTACTATTAAAATCATATACACAATTCTTTTTTCATTCATATACATTCATTTTTATACTCTTCACCACACTGTGGTACAAGGTATTGTGTCTCTGTGCATATGTTTGTAACATACGAAAAAATCCAGATAGACCCATGGTTCCTTATGCATAGAATCACTTTCTGAGTCGATTTATCCATGTCCGTCTGTCCGTCCGACCATGTATTTTTGTTAACAAAGTACAGGTCGCATTTATGATCCGATTTGGATGAAATTTGGCACAGGTCACTTAATTGGTCCAAGGACGAACCCAATTGAAAATGGGAAAAATCGGTTCAGATTTAGATATAGCTCCATATATATTTTCGTCAGATTAAAGGTAAATGAGGCACCAAAGTCTCCATATATCTTTCGATTTGCACGAAATTTGTCACAGCGTAATGAATTAGGTCTAGAATGATGTGCCAAAGTTCGGTATATCTCCAATATATATTTTCGATTTGGTAAATGAGGCACGATAATTTGGCACAAATTTGGCACAGGGTACTGAATTAAGTCTAGAATGGTGTGTGCAAAGTTTCCTGAAAATCGGTTCAGATTTAAATATAGCTCCCATATATAGCTTCGCCCGATTTTAGGTAAACAGTCCACTAAAGTCCCTGGAAATCTTTTGATTTGCACGAATTTTGGCATAGCGTACTGAATTAAGTCTAGAATGATGTGTGCAAAGTTTCGTGAAAATCGGTTCTGATTTAGATATAGCTCCCATATATAGCTTCGCCCGATTTTAGGTAAATAGTCCACAAAAGTCCCTGGAAATCTTTTCATTTGCACGAATTTTTACATAGCTTACTGAATTAAGTCTAGAATGATGTGTGCAAAGTTTCGTGAAAAACGGTTAAGATTTAGATATAGCTCCCATATATAGTTTCGTCCAATTTAAGGTAAATGGTGCACCAAAGTCCTCATATATCTTTTGATTTACACGAAATTCTGCATAGTGCACTGAATTGAGTCTATAATGACGTGTGTCAAGTTTCAAGAAAATCGGTTCAGATTTATATATAGCTCCTACATATATTTTCGTCCGACTTAAGGTAAATGGGGCACCAAAGTTCCTATATATCGTTCGATTTGCACGAAATTTGGCATAGAGTACTGAATTAGGTCCAAAATGACGTGTGCCTGGTTTCAAGAAAATCGGGTCAGATTTATATATAGCTCCGATATATATTTTCGTCCGATCTAAATGGGGCACCAAAGTTCCTAGAGTACTGAATTAGTTCCAGAATGACGTGTGCCTAGTGTCGTGAAATCGGTTCAGATTTAGATACAGCTTCAATATATATTTTCGACCGATTTAACTTAAATTGTGCACTAAAGACCCAAAGATTGGCCAATCGCCACACATTTTTGTACAATGTACTGTTACTATAACCTTTCGTGTGTCAAGTTTTCTTGAAATTGGTTCAGATTTACATATAGCTTCTGTATATATTTCGTCCGGTTTTATGAAAATGGTGCCCCATAAAGGCCCATAGCTAGACCGATTGACACAACGTACTGAAATTAGTATAAATTAATCTTTGGCAAGTTCCCTTGAAATCGGTTCAGATTTAGATATAGCATAGTTTCCATATATAGTTTCGACCTATTCATGTTTATTGCACACCAAATAATAAAAGGGTGCCTGATTGATATTACATTTGAAAACAGATACGCATGCCAAATAGCGTGTGTAAGTTTTGCTTTAAATATATTTACAAAATTTATAATAGGTTGCAGAATGGCATGTGTTGGTATCGATGTTAGTCGGTTTACATATAGATATTGATCGCACATTTAGTTCGTTTCTTCGAAAATACGACGTCTGTCAGGATACATATGTAGAATATACCCAAAGTGGTGAAGGGTATCATGTAATCGGCCCAGTCCGACGTTACTACTTTCCTTACTGGTTATATATTAATAAAGATTCATTTAATTCGTTTTTGTTCAACAATTCACACAAACAAAAATTCAAGCAATGAAAACCCTGTGTATACAGTCATACATATTTGTCGTCTTTGTGCAAAATTTAAATTGAAAACGAAAAATAAAAACAAACAAAGCAAACAGAAAATAGAAAAAACAGCTCTAGCTCTAGTGATATGGTTATTGGAGTTTTTCGTTTTAAGCAATTGGATTTTTTTTATTGTTGCTGTGTAGTATGTTAAAAAGGATAATTAAAAACCCAATTATTTGAACACTTTGTCTCATCACGTTGCAGTTGTTGTTCTGTGTCGTATTTTCTATTTTGCCTTTAATTTCATTTAGGGCCTCTTGGTGCAGTTTAGGCCAAGTAGTACATTTTTTTGTTATAAATGTTTTGTACTTACTTATTGGTGTTGTTATTATTTCTTCCTCGATTTAGATTGCTCCAACTTAGGTTGTAATTAAAAAAATTCAAAAATAACTGAAAGTTGATTACATGTGTAGAGCATTATTACTGCAGCCTTTCAGGGAGTCACACAGACAAATTTCCAGACACTCTACCTTTTAAGCCACAGCAAAATTAGAAACACAAACACACACACTTCTAGTCACTTTATAGACCTACAAGCTTTACCATATCTCTGGGAGTGTAGCTACACAAAAATATATATACATATGTAGCTGTGAAGAGATAGAACATTTTATGTTACTCTTTAGACATATTTCAGTTGGCAATCCCTGTTAAATGTGGAAATACTTTTGTGTAACTATTTAGTAATGCTTTTATTTGAACTAAATGGAAAATTGTCAGAGTCTAGCAAAACTAATGCTGTATTCACATAAGTATTTACTCGGAACGACAGTAACAAACAGGCATATACATATCTCTGTTTTAGTTCAATGATTTTATTGAAATGCACAAAAAAAATTTTACAAAGGCTAAATAACACTCAAATTTTTTTCAATTATAACGAAAAGAATAATTAATAAGAAGAAATATTCTGGATATTTCTGGAGCTAATAGGGATGTCGGAGGAAGACTACAGTTTATAGAAATATATTGTTGGAAACCTGAAAAATTTGGAACCGATTGGATTATTAGTTTTTGAGTTATCGTGCCCGCCATTCGTAAAAAAATGTTTAGAGAAAAATGCGTTTAAAGTTTGAGAAGCCCTTCAGCCGTCACTTGATGCTGACACAATAAATCGGCTATATCTTCAAGAGTTCTTGAGATTTTCACTTGAAATTTTGTAGAGACATTCTTTAATCAGTGTAGATTCGAATTATATCAACAAAAATGTTGACCCCGAGAATGGGGGGTCCCCTTAAGTCTTGACCATGGTCTCCTCTCTCACTCTGTCTTCTATACTTAGACGACTCCTATAAACCGGTACATATATTTATATTATTGAGGATCTCATTCCCATTGAAGACATGTAGGAGCCATTCTGCCTATGGAAGTCCTATCGATATCATCCTTATTCTGTTGAGTGTATTTTTCGGTGAACAGAAATCCTGTTAAGGGTCTTCGTTCCCGATCAACGGTAGATCGTACATGCAATTCCTCAATAATGAAAAATGTATAGACCTCCTTTCTGCAAATAACCATGCTTTATATATAGATTACCTGTCAACATTCTGGAGTCTATCGAACTCCACCGATATATATCTAAACAATGAAGGTTTCTATAAATCGGTGAATATAGTTATTCTGTTGAGGGTATCTTTCCCATTTAAGACATGTATGAGTTATTCTGCCTATGGAAGCCATGTCGAAGACATGTTGAGTGTCTTCCTGCTATAAAAGACCTCTCCTGCAATTTTTTCTTTCTTTTTTTTTGCAATTGTGAAGGGGAACAACTCAAACTAAATGCGGAAGGAAGGTCGTACATGCGATACCTCAATAATATAAAAATGTGAAGACCTACTGACTCAAAATGACCTTTTCCTGTGTGAAGACCTCCTCTCCCTAAAGGACTTATTACATTTTTTTAGATGGAATTTACCGGATGTTCTACCTATAGGTCATCTGTTTACGGAAATCCAACAAAAGCAATCCAACCATTTGTATAAATTCTGTAGAGACTTTTTATTTATAGTATATTTCCTAGAAAATCAATTCTTCCATGGAAATTATCCTACAATAATAAAAAAAATGTTAAGACATCCTATCTCTAAATGGCATATTCCTATGTGAAGGCCGCCTGCCTCTAAATGAGTTATTACATCTTTTTTTCAAATGGACATTACCAAGTGTTCTACCTATAGGTCATCTATTTAGGGAGGTGCAACAAAAAGCAATTCCGCAATCCATATAAATAATGTATTTCCATGTAAAATATCCTACATATATATTGTCTCTTATAGAGTAACTCAAATAATTACATCGAGAACCTGTTAAACATTTTATAGTAATAATAATTATTATTATTATACACCTTTAGAATATATCTAGACATTCTTATTGAGGTATTGTTTTCGTGGAAGAACTAAATAGGGTCTTTAATATTCCTCTTCATTTTAAAGCCCCAATTAAATAGGTTTTTTTTGCCACACTTTAACTAACAAAACACCCTAAATTTATTCGAAAACGTTCCATTTGCCAAAAACAAAAACTATTTTCAATTTCATTTTCTCATTGTTATTTTGGATAGACGAGCAACAAAAAATAGAAACTTAATATTTTTGTTATTGTTTTCCTAAGTTGGTTGCTGCTCATTTTGCTCGTTTTTTTCTGCCTACATACATATATAAATGTTTTTGTTGTGCTATAAACATACTAACAGCAACAATAACACACACACACAAATGCACAGATAAAAAAACGAACATCATTGCACTTTTTTTCGTTGCTGCACTAACTGTGTGTTTGTAAATGAAGTTTATATGCAGTGGTATTGCGGCATTTTGCAGGCCGCAAAATAGAATAGATAAAGAACACATCACAACAACACAAATGAGAATGAGAAAAAGGCAAAAATAACAACACACATACACTAACGAACAATAGCTAGATGTTTTCGGTGTTGTTGTACCCCCTAATATACGCCTTGTAGCCCTTTTCACGCTACTTTTCCACAGTGGAAAATTGTGGCTGAGAAAAAAAGTTGTTGCCGGTGCATGTCTGCCAGCCAGCTAGCCAGCCAACCAACCGCCTGTAAGTGTGTTAGTCATGGTAGATATGTTTTTGTTTTCAATATCTTGTGCTCATTTAAACACATTTGTGCCTTTGTCTGCCAGTCGGATGGCCAAACAAACAGCCAGCCTGCCTGGACTGCCTTCTCTGCTATCATGATCTACGTTATGGACACCAACAGTGGCTGTATTGAACCCGGGTTTTGTTTTTCTTTATTTTCTCATTTACTTGTTGTTGTTATTTTTCTGGTGTTTTTTAGTTTGCGCAAAATTCAATTTGGCCTTAAGCCAAAAATGCGTTAACATGTGGCTAACATGTTATTGAATGAAAGGGGCGAAGTGTTCAGTCCATGTGGAGCAGTGGGATCTATACAGAATTGTTTTTTGAGGTGGTATTTTTCAATTTATTGAAAATGCAAGCAATATTCTGAACTGCAAAAATAAACAGGATGTATATCATCTTTACATAACAAAGAAAATCAAAATGAAAAAAATGTAATGACATAAACACAGCGACAGCATTAAACACAATATTATAAACCCCTGTATGAGTGTGAGTAAAGACAAAAAAAAATCATTTTTTTCTTTATCTCAACAAATTATATTTAATTGTAAGGCATGTTGTGAATGTGTGTTGCAAACGATTTATTTCTCACCCCATACAATTTTTAATTGTGGATTGTAAACGATTTATTTCTCAACCCATACAATTTTTAATAAATACTATTAATTGAATATTTTCTGTTTTTGTTGTAAATGCATTTATTTTTTTGTGTTCTTCTTGCATTTCCTCTTCATTTATTTCTGTGTGTGTTTTTTTTTTCAAAGTACCCTTGTATTAAACACAAAAAAGAAAAACTTTCAAATATCCTTGATTGCTTCCAATAAATTAATTACTTAATGAAGACATGAGTGATGTTGCAATGAGTCTGAATAGGTAGGGGCCAAGTTGAAGTGGTGTGAGTTGGCAGTTTTATACGTCAAAGGAGATTGGTTTTCTTTTTTTTTCCTAGAGATAAATTCAAGCTAAAACAGGGGGATTTAATTTTATAGATATAAAGGATGTGCATGCATTTATTTAAACTAATTGATTAAAAAGCTAAATAATGTAAGGGAAATGCATGATATGCTGAGAAGTCAATTACAAGAAAAAGGCACCCCTCTTCTTTAAAAATAATAAAAAAATAAGGAAATAAAATAAATGGAAATATGACTAACTATCCTTGGGTTTTTTGTGGAGTTTTATATTTGGAACTCTTCTACCATTCTACAGTCCAAATTTTTGTTTATCATACACACACCTGTTCATATGCCCTTTGAGGCGGATTTCTCAGTTTAATCTATTTATACCCTACAAAACTATGTTAGGGTATTATAGCTTTGTGCAGCCCCAAGAGTTTGTAACGCCGTAAAATATTGATACTAGCCACAACTTTAAGTATACTGATCGTCATATCTCGACTAGCTGAATCGATCTAGATATGTGTGTCCGCCCGTCTGTCTGTCCATTATAATTTGTAAACACGATACAGGCCACAGTTATGGACCAATCTTCACGAAATTTTGCATGTAGGATGGGATCTGGCCAATGAAGGCCCCTATTGTTTTTGATAAAGATCGGTTAAAATGTCTATGCAGGATTCCAAAAAGAGATGCGGAATCGGTTCGGATATTTTATCAAAGGAGCAAATATATAAACTGCAGCAAAAATGTGTTAGCTTTGGATTCGTTAAGCAGCTACACAAGCTTTTGAAGAGTCTTCTATTATCATTATTATCGGATGTACAGAAAAATTCTCTTAAGTTAGGTCGTTTGACGTGAGGAATCGTTCTCACCGAGATCAATGGTTAAAAATGGATTTGCCAGATAGTCTCTTCTTCCCAATTCCTTGTCGAGTTCTAGTGCTAAGTCGCATTAGCTTTGGGAGTCTTTAAAATGGATAGTTCCAAATACTATATAAAAGAAGCACTGATTGAACCTGACATTATTTGTGTTTTTTTTTTTCTAGTGACATTTGTCGAATTGTCGGTCACAAGAAGCTTTTCCAGAAGTCCATGAACTCAACGGTTATTATAAACGCTTAAATTTCCTAAAGAAGTACAAGCCAGACCTGAAAGAATTCATATACATTCTTCAGCAATGTCTTTACCTATGGTTAGTTCTTTTCGATTTTGTATAGAGAGGACTCAAACTCCCCTTTCTTATACAGGTGTATAGTAACTCTGAAATTCTATAAATTTTCTTTTGAAGACATGACGAGGAGTTTTGGCCTATAGCAGACCTACCGACCTATTTGGTTATAGTAGCCCTCTGAATAATTTTTCTTCATTTGAAGTTTGTTTGCAGGGTTTCGACCCTTTCGATGAATTCCGAAAGGTCTGTCCAGTATTTCTGAAAATAAAAAAAAATTGTTGGAAGCGTCCTGCATTCCCTCTTTTTATAATATATAGAGGAACCTCTGGAATTCCTTGCAAAGAATCCTGAGGGTTTCGACGTCTATAGTAATTATGTGAGGGTATTCCTTCTTTTGCATACATGTTGAGGGATGTCCACCAATAGAAGCGCCTTTCTTGAGGCCAGGATTTTCTGACTATAGAATCATTACAGAAAAGGTTCTGTATTTCCTCTATTAAAGACATGATTAGGGAATTTCGGCCTATAGCTACTTACGAAGAGTTCCTATGGGTTTTCAAAGAATTTTCCGAATCTGTATACAGATATAAATATTACACGAATATATTTGCTTGCGGAAAAAGAAATCCATTAGGCCGGTCGTCGAAAATTGTCGATAAAATCGGAGAAATGATCGAAGTTGACCGGTCGCAACATAGCCCAGAAGCTAGAAATCTACCATAAAACTGTTTTATACCATTTACACAAAGCTAATTTTAAAAAGAACCTCGATGTTTGAGTGCCACACCAATTAACAGAAAAAATAGGATGGATCGAATTTCCATCAGTGAAGCCTTGGCCAAACGGAATGAGATATACCCATTTCTTAAACGGATGGTGAGTGGAGATGAAAAATGTGTCATCCTGTGCGAAAACGATCGCGGTCAATGAGCAGTGAAGCACCTCAAACGGTGGCCAAACCAGGACAAACGGCTAGGAAGGTTCTGCTATGCATGGAAGGGGATTTTTTATTCTGAGTTGCTTTTATATGGCCAAACGCTAAATTCTGATCTCTACTGTCAACAATTGGACCATTTGAAAATAGAAATTGACCAGAAACGTCCAGAATTAGCCAACAGGAGAGGTGTCGTGTTCCACCAGGACAACGCTGGCCACACACATCTACAGTGACTCGCCAGAAACTTCGGGAGCTTGGTTGGGAAGTTTTAATGCATCCGCCATACAGTCCGGACTTGGCACCAAGCGATTAACATCTTTTTCATGCATTGCAAAATTCGCCTAATGATAAAAAATTGGTATCTAGGGAAGATTGTGAAAATCGACTACTATATTATATATATTGGCCAACAGGAGAGGTGTAGTGTTCCACTAGGACAACTCTGGGCCACACACATCTACAGTGACTCGCCAGAAACTTCGGAAGCTTGGTTGGAATGTTTTAATGCATCCGCCATACAGTCCGGACTTGGCACCTAGCGATTATCATCTTTTGCTGGCATTGCAAATTTTTCTTTAATGATAAAAAAATTGGTATCTAGGGAAAATTGTAAAAATCGACTACTTGGTTTTTTTGCAAATTGAGAGCAGGACTTCTATGAGAGAGGTATTATGAAGTTATCCTTAAAATGACAAAAAATCATACAACAAAACGGTACATATTTGGCTCAAATCGGACATTCATGGATACTTGGATAATGCATAGCGATTCTATTTTATATATAATTTCTAAAAATCTACAACCTCTCTGAGCCACCATAAAGTCGAGTGTACATAAAATTTGTAATTCCGTTCGCAACACCTCAAAATATTTACCCAAGTTCACATGTATTATAGATCAGAATAGAATTTAGCTATTGGAGTAATTTGATGTATTCACATTTGATAGGAAATGTGCCAAAAATGATCAATATTGGTCCAAGCCCTCATATAACGACGGTACTCCCAAATTTCGGTGTTTTGAACACGGGTTTTCATGTAAAATGGCTGTAATTTTTATATTTTGAATTTTTGTTATGTAGTAAAACTTTCTACAAAAATAATAAACTTCGGGAATTATGGAGTTTTTTCACCCGAATTGGCTTAAATCTTATATCACAGATTCTCATTTGTTGCCAAATCTCTCTAGAATTTATAAATATTTGTCAATTTTTCGGTATATTCACCATATGTATTTAATGGTCCTTGGCTAATTTTCACCTGAAGAGACTATGTTTAGCGCTACGAAGTGACTTTAATTTTGCATTCCACGAACTAGGTTGGTAAACAACTTTTTTACGGAATATTTCCTAATATAATTTTCTAATCGGAATTAGTGGAGGTTATAAAAATTTCAGTCTGGCCGAACTTAATGATTTAGTTACCTGTATTATTACAATTTTCCACTTAAAAGTATTTAACAAATATTTCCCTATTATATTTCTTAATTAAAAAATATTTGTCACAAATTACTGTAACAAATTACTATGCTTATAATATTAAAATATTGAATGTGTTTATAATTAAATAAATACAAAATTAATACAACATTTTGTGGTAACAATTTTAATTCCATTGAAATATATAATCGATCATTAAAATGTAATTATTGCAAAATAAATTAAAAATGCTAATTAAAAATATAAAATGGTAAAGGTGTGTGCGTGTGTAATATAAAGAAATGTTATGTATGGTGATAAATAAATATTTTTAGGTGTAAAACAAATTTCAATAGTATAGGAATTTATATTTTCAACGAGTTTCAACCGAACGATATAAACAAAAATCAGGTTGGAACAAAATAAATATTGTTTTGTTAATTCTAATTTTTGCTATAGATATCTTTATAAGACACCATGAAAACTTTTAATTCAAAATAATATCCCAATAACGATTTTTTGTATAACGTAGTCATTTTACGCCCCACAACTGATACGTAATATAGAAATTCATTTGATATCATCCATTTTTTTAATTCCTATATTGTTAACCCTATAATTATTTACCATAAACCACCAATCACTGTTTTCCGCCTCCCCTCAATCAGAGTATTTACAAAAATGTCATTGCTGATAATGAGGATGATATGTTTGGTTTTTCTGGTTGATTATTGTAAAAATTGCAAGCAAATATTTTATAATTATTAAGCATTATTAAAACATCAATTAAGCCACGATATCGAGTGTATAAACATAGGTTTATGATGGTGATGGCAGCTACAGCGACAGCCAAAGAGATCACACACAGACACACAGAAAAATCAAAGTTAAAAAAATTAAATTAATTGATAAAGTGTAATTAAAAATATGTAGTTGGTCAATAATATGAAAATAAATACATGTATGTATAAATGTTATGTGTAATGGGATGTTTTTTTGATGTAAATGTGTGTTATTAGTTTTTTCGCGTGTGTGCCCGTTCACATTTGCCTCAGTCCTTCAATTTGTAAACATTATTAGTTTCATTTATTTATTTGTTTTTTTATTTCCACACATTTTGTTTGAAGTCATTCCTTTTCGTTTAATTTGAAATTGTCAGCAAATTAATAATGATGGTCAGTTAGTCGAACGTTTGTAATGGTTTATAGCGTCTTCTTTTAATATTATTAATTAATTATTACAAATAAATCCTTTTGACAACAGAGAGAGACAGAAAAAAAGAGAAACAAATAATATTTATTTGTTAATTTTATATTTTTATAATGACATTGCCATGATTGTTTGATATCAATCATGGTGATGATGGACTCATTGGACTCAAAAGCATTCGATGTTTTTAATTTTATTTTTTTTATTTATGACTTTTAATCTTTTTTAATGAATTGTTGTTATGTTTTACATTCAATTGCCATAAACTATTTGTGTTGAGGAAATATTTGTTGTTGTTACGGACTCATGTTATATTTATTATTACCTTTTGTTTGAAAATTATCCGTCATTAATTATTCGATTGTTGTTAAATAGTTGTGTGTGTGTGCTACATGTTTGCCCAATTATGTATTGTATTCCACCATTGCCATTTAATCTTATTATACTTTTACTGCCGCCTAACTACTTATTGATGGATAATATGTTCAAAATTTTACAGCCCCAAAATAATTAATGGTAATAATAGCGTCTATGCCAACCTAATCCCTTTCATTTGTGATTATTTCAAGAGGGAAATGGTGTTTCAAATTCGAACATAAATACCAAAACAATTGAAATTCAATTTGCAGTATAAATTGAAAAATTTAAAATAAAAATATATAAAATAAAGAGAAATATTTAAAAATATTGTTATAAAATATAAAAAATAGAAAATATATAATATAAACTATCAAGTATAAAATAAAGAATATAAAATTTAAAATAAAAAATATTAAATGTATATTGTAAAATATAAGATATCAAATATAACATTTAAAATATAAAATATAGCATATATATAAAACATAAAGTATAAAATATAAAATTATATAATATGAAATATAAATTACAAAATATATAATATAAAATACAAAGTATAAAAAAATATGAAATATAAAACATAAAATATGAAATAATATAAAATATGAAAATATAAAATATGACTATACGATACCCTTCACCACATTGGGGATATTCTACAAATGTATCTTTACAGATTTCGTCTTTTCGAAGGATGCGATCTTTATCTATAAGTAAACGGACTAACATCAATCCTTACACACGTCATTCTGCAATCTATTCCATACTTTGTAAAAAAACTTTAAGAAAAATTTACGCACGCTGTTTGGTATGCTTTACTGTTTAAAATGTAATATCAATCAAACACCCATTGATTATTTGGTTTACAATCAACATGAATAGGTCGAAAATATATTTGGAAGCTATGCTATATCTAAATCTGAACCGATTTCAATGAAACTTGTCCGAGATTAATTTATATTAGTTTCAGTATGTTTTGCCAATCGGCCTAGCTATGGGTCTTTAGTACACCATTTACTTAAAATCGGACGAACGTATATATAGATGCTATATGTAAATCTGAACCAATTTCAAGAAAACTTGACACACGAAAAGTTATAGTAACATCAGTACATTGTACAGAATTGTGTGCTGGTTGGCCAATCTTTGCTTCATTAGTGCACAATTTACATTAAATCGGACGAAAATATATATTGGAGATATATCTAAATCTGAGCAATATCTAAATCTGAACCGAAACTTAGCTCAAATCATTCTGGACCCAATTTAGTACCCTATGCCAAATTTCGTGCAAATCTATAGGGGCTTTGGTTCCCCATTTACCTTAAATCGAACGAAAATAGGAGCTATATATAAATCTGATCTGGGAGCTATATATAAATCTGACCCAATTTTCTCGAAACTTGGCACAAATCATTCTGGACCTAATTTAGTACTCTGTGTAAAATTTCGTGCAAATCGAAAGATATATAGGGGCCTTGGGCCCCTATTTACCTTAAATCGAACGAAAATATATATGGGAGCTATATCTAAATCTGGACCGATTTCCACGATACTTAGCACACATCATTCTAGATCTAATTTAGTACTCTATGCCAAATTTCGTGCACATCGAATGATATATATAGGGACATTGGTGCACCATTTACCTTAAATCGGACGTGTATATATATATGGGAGCAATATAAAAATCTGACCCGATTTTCTCGAAACTTGGCACAAGTCATTCTTGACCTAATTCAGTACTTTATGCCAAATTTCTTGCAAATCGAAAGATATATAGGGGCTTTGGTGCACTATTTACCTTAAATTGGACGAAACTATATATGGGAGCTATATCTAAATCTGGTCCGATTTCCACGAAGCTTGGCGCACATCATTCGCAACTTATTTAGTACTCTACGCCAAATTTCATTCAAATCTAATGATATGTAGGGACTTTGGTGCCCCATTTACCTTAAATCGAACGAAAATATATATGGGAGCTATACATAAATCTGACCCAATTTCCACGAAACTTGGCAACCATCATTCTGGACCTAATTCAGTACTCTGTGTAAAATTTCGTCGAAATATATAGAGGAACTTTGGTGCCCCATTTACCTTAAATCGGACGAAACTATATATGGGAGCTATATCTAAATCTGAACCGATTTTTTTCTCAATTTCAATAGGATTCGTCCTTGGGCCAAATAAATGAGATGTGACAAATTTCTTCCAATTCGGATCATAAATGTACTTAGTTTACAATTTAACATGTAGAGACAGACGGAAACGTATAAATCGACTCAGAAAGTGATTCTATGCATATTCTCCAAAGGAACCATGGGACTATCTCGTTTAGTTTTGCCGTTATAAACAAATCAAAATACCGAAAATTTATCTGGTCTTTTAGATGGGAGCTATAGCATGTTATATTGCTACCAGAAGGAAGCGAAATATCAAATAGGGAATTTAGGACCTTGAAAATACATAAAATTACCCTTGTGTATGCGAGTCTACGGACTTATATTGATAATGTTATGCCGAGAATTTTTCAGCCACCAAGAACCCAGAGTTACAAATAACGTCGACTTCAAAAATGTTAAAATGTAGTCAATTCCGTTGAAAATGCGACAAGGACCTTCACAATACCTAAAAAGTGGCTAGACCTTTACAGTGGAACCTACACCCAAAAGTTAACCGAAATATTTTTATTATTTTGAAGATTCTCCTTCAATGAGATCCCAAGATATAACATTAAAATCTACATGGGGAATATTTCGAAGTGTTGCAAATAAAATGACAAAATGAACCATAAGGTGGGGTTAATATTGTTACAAACCTCATTTCAATTATTTGTTTATTATAATTACAAATAAAACTGCAATTTTGCCTTTTGGGACATGACCCACATTTCCAAGCTCTCTTTGTAACAATTTTTTTTTCATCCTTTACCAAATAATTACCCCAGTACTTAAACCAATACGAATTTATTAAAAACTCCTTGCCGAAAAATCTTCAAAAATATACCCCGCAAAACACAAACTTCAATTTATTTTCACATCACATCACTATTGCTGAAATCCCAGTTCAACGACTTAGCTCAAAATGGTAGGGGGTAACTTAAAACTTTATTTTCCCCCCAAAAGTATTTGGCAAAAGTCTACTTACCTAACAAGTAAATTGAAGTTTGTTGTACGCAAACAACGCATGTTTTTTTTCGTTACACATACTTACAGCATATGCTTCCGCTATACATCTTCGATAATATCCGGTTTACTAAACTCTTGAGTGGCACGCATATTTACAAACACACACACACACACACAAACTCGAACTCAAAAATGTTACGCTGTTGTACTTCTACTACTAGTCAATTGGTTTACAAAAGTTTTAACCACGATAGCAAGAAGAAGAACAAAAACAACAACAATAACCACAATAGAGTTTAAGCCAGTCGAAACACACTCACACACACATACTCATACTTAAGCGCAGTTGCTTATAAACAAACACAACCACAGTTTTTGTTATACTTTTGCACACTCATTTGCCAAATAGTTATTACTAACAATACATTATTAAGTAAGCCACCTTGGTACCGCACATTCACACACATTTATAAAATATATATGTGTGTGTATTATGTGAATAATACAGAAACATGTGGTGAAGAAGCAGAGAGGTTCCATGGTTTTCCTCACTTCCCTAAAACAAACCTACCACTATAACTACTACCCCTACAACTCGTACTATTACACACACACACAAATAACCATAAAACACTTGTGAGAGTGTTAAAAATACATATTTCTTACATGCGTTTCACATGCTGTTTATTTTACGCCTTATTTCTTTTCTTATTGTTTTCTTCTGGTATTTTGCTTTTTGTTAGTTTTTCTTCATTCACATTTTTGCCTTGAATATTTTCACAAGACAAAAACAAACCCCTCCCCACTGTCCGATCATCCCCCACCCTCTTTGGGGAACTCTACAATTCAAACTAGTGTTTCGTTAGAGGCTGGGGAAAACCCTTCGTCCCTCAATTATGCAAAGCCAAGGAATTTTTGTAAATTATTTAAATGTACTTGTCGTGTATGTGGTGGGTGGGTGTATCAGTGTGTATGTGCGTGTTTTTAGACAAAACATAAATGTTTGTGGCTTTTACATAATTGTTTAACGCACACACGCATACAACCACATATTAATGCCATAACCATCTCGTCTATAGACATACATGTGTGTGTGTGTGTAGTAGGCGTTACAAACAATTGCATAAACATATGTTATTCTATTGTTGTATTTCATTGTCAGATTACACCATTTTATACACATATAAAACCGGCTAACAACTATTGTCAAATTATGTAAATGTGTTTTTTTTTTGTGTGTGTGTTTTTTCACATGGGTTGTGCGTGCTTTGTCACCTTCATGACCAACGGTAAGGGACAAATTTAATTTCCTTTTTTTATCAGTTAAGAAAAACATAATTTTTTATTTTTCTTCGGTTATCGTCTAAAGGTTGAGGTAAAGTTAATTGCTTGTGCAAAATCAAACAAATATTGGCTTTTGAATAATTAATATAATCCCTTTTTCTTGTGGTTACCTTTTTCTACCGAATGGGTCTTTTGGGGAGGGGTTGAGTTAGAGTAACAATGACTTGTAAGAAGGGAGATTTTTTTACTTTCCAAATTTTCGTGTTGGAACTTTAATAGTTGTTCATTTATGGAGAATTGAATTTCAATTTAAAATTAAAGGAGAAACTATACCGGAAATTGTTTTATTATCGTTATAGGGTGGTTTTCATTTTTAAAAAGCAAAAATACCAAAAATAAAATTCAATAAGAACTTTTATGAACGTATGAAATTCTAGAGAATTTTTTAAAGGGAAACCCTGAATGCTAATTTAAATCTTTATCCAAAGCCTTCAATAAACCTGTACCAATATGAATATAGCAAGGCGGGACCTCAGGCCTTCTCTGAATATTTGTAGTTATTCGTATTGTCTATCTCTTTAATCACTTATTCAAAAGAGAGCCTTACGAAAACTCTTCATAAAGAAACGAATTAATTTTGGCCTCTTTTTGATTAATAAATCATTACATTTTGATAAAGATACTCCACATAAAATGTCCCATTTTATCCGATCATATAACTGCAGATATAAGGCATTCAATAAACCTGACCAAAAGGTGAATATCGGAAGATCGGGGGCCAATCTCTGAGATTATTATAGGTTATAGGTTTCCTCCCTTATCTCTGTATAGATGAAAATTTAATTTATTTTGGCCTCTTTAGTTTAAAACGCTGAATGTAGGGTTCTGGCTAATAGATCCCATTATAATGGCCTGATGAAGATGTCCTAAATTGGGGGACATATTTTTCGACTTTATTTGTAAATAATAGTAAAACAGTATATTCCCATAAAATCTAAGATGGGAAGTTTTGTGGATGGTGACACCCCCAAGACAAGCCTTGTGGGTGTCCTCTAGGCAATCTTAACATCTATAGACAAATATCATGATCATATTGGGAAAATAGGAGAATCCATGGGTTTTCTCGATAAAAATCTTCAGAGGCAGATGGTGACTCAACCACCGAGACCACCGATATCAGCATACAGCATGGTTCTTAAAATTGCGAAAATTTGACAAAACAGGTAACATATTCGACAATATCGCAGATTGGTACTTGGGTACTGATTCCTGTTCCATTGAAAAATATCAAATTAAAATCAATTCGGTTGAAGCGTGTCATATAATCCACAAAAAGTCGTTATTTGAAGTCGATAATAAAACTTGGGCCAATATTTTTATACCGTTCACCACAGTATGGTACAGGGTATTATGACTCTGTGCATATGTTTGTGGCAGGCAAAAGGAAAAGAGATATACACATGGTTCCTTTTGAGAATATGCACAGACTCACTTTCTAAGCCGATTTATGCATGTCCGTCCCTGTATTTTTGTGAACAAAGTACAGGTCGCATTAATGATCCGATTTGGATGAAATTTGGCACATGCCATTTATTTGGCCCAAGGACAAACCCTATTGAAATTGGAGAAAATCGGTTCGGATTTAGATATAGCTCCCATATATAGTTTCGTCCGATTTAATGTAATTAGTGCACCAAACTCCCCATATTGGTCCGATTGAAGCAAAACTTTGTACAGAGTACTGAATTACGTCCCAACTGATGTATGTGAAATTTTGCTGGAATCGGTTCAGATTTATATGTAGCTCCCATATATATTTTCATCCGGTGGTGTAAATGGTGCACCAAAACCCCTATATATCTTTCGATTGGCACGAATTTTGGCATATAGAGTAAGTTTCGTGAAAATGGGTTCCGATTTAAATTTAGCTCCCCTATTTTGCTCCCAAAGTCCTTATATATCTTTCGATTTGCACGAAATTTGGCATAGCGTACTTAGTTTAGTCTAGAATGATGTGTGTTAAATTTTGGGAAAATCGGTTCAGATTTATATATAGCTCCCATGTATATCTTCGTCCGATTTTATGGAAATTGTTTACCAAAGTCACTATATATCATTTGATTTGCACGAAATTTTGCATAGAGTTTTGAATTGAGTCTGGAATGATATATGTTAAGTTTCGCGAAAATCGGTTCAGATTTAGGTATGGCTTCCATATATGTTTTCATCCGAATAAATGTAAATGGTGCACCACAGTCTCTATATATATTACGATTTGCACGAAATTTGGCATGACATACTGAATTAAGTCTAGAATGATACATGTTAACCCTCGAGAAAATCCGTTTAGATTTAGATATAGCTCCCTGATAGCTTATCTTCCGATTTTATGTACCAAAGCCCCTATATAATTTTCGATTTGCACGAAATTTGGCATAGCGTACTGAGTTGAGTAATGAATGATGTGTGCTAAGTTTTGTGAAAATCGGTTCCGATTTAGATATAGCTCCCCTATATATTTTCATCCGTTTTTAGGTATATGGAACATCAAACTCCCAATTTATTGTCCGATAGACACGGAATTTTGCACGACGTATCAAATTGAGGCTAGAATGATGTTATTGCGTTCTGTTGAAATGAGTGCAGATGCAGATATAGCTTCCATATATTTCGAACGGATGTCTGATTGAGATTAAATTTTTGACGGTGCGACATACCGAATAGCCTGTATCAAGTTTGTTATATATCGATTTTCATAAATTTGTGCCACTGTATGCAAACGACTCTAAATCTGCCCGAATGAAATTAAATTTAGCATAGTTTCTTCGAGAGAACTTTGACATGAAATTGTTAGGATACATATCGACGCCTCCGAAGAATAGTATGCTAAGTCTGAGAAGTTAGTTTTTCAGTAGAAGCTCTCGAAGTATGGAAGTTTCTTATATCTTACGTGCCATGCTAACTACATTTTTGCTTATAACTTTGCTTTGGATTGGCCGATGATTACCAAAATTTCAGAGAATTTAAATTAAGGACCGTAGTTTCTAAAAACGTAAAGAACTTTAAAACATGCTGGGTCGACTTAGCATACTATGGTTCGGAGGCGTCGATATGTACAATATACCCAAAGTGGTGAAGGGACCAGTCCCATTTTACTACTTTCCTTACTGGTTTTTATATGTAAATGTATTGAATCCACCACATAGATCCCCCGGAAAATATATTCTCTAAATTTTAAACTTTAAAAATATACTTTTAATTTAATAATTAATTTCCAGCGGCTAAGCAATTTTAATTTAAAGAATACATGTAAAAATTAATTCCGCATAAAAGTTATATTTTCACTGTACTATAAAAATAAGCTGGTCTACATTTATTTGTTGTTATTTGTATTGTGTGTGTGTGTTTTTGAGCAGTCAACTAGAATTATAGACTGCATATAAATTTACCCAAATAATAATATTTATTTATTTTTATTGTCATCTATATAGTATATATATAGATATATAGACAATAGCAGTTATTGATAATAAAAATAACATTTAAAATAAATTAATATTAAATTCTTTGTTTTTGTTTTCGTTTCAGTTTTTCATTTTTCGTTTTTCTGCTGGCTGGCTTCAAATTCCAAATGCTGCTGCTGATGCTGATATCAGAGAAAAACCACAATAAATATTGACAAATATATACAGGATATACAATTTGTGAATTGTTTTTACTAAATTGAATGATCATTCAGTGTGTGGGTGTGTATGCAGCCGCAGGAAGTAAGGCCGAGAGAGAGAAAGGAGTACGCGACAAGGCCACCATTGGAAACAAATAATATCAACAACGGAAAACTAAACATAAATTATAATCCAATTGTTGTGTATGTGTGAGGAGTACTATATGAATATGTGTGTGGATTTATATCACATAAACAAATAAAAGGAAACAACAATAATATAATTTGCCCAAAATAGCCACAGCTTTATATGTATGTATTTATTGGCAAATCTACATATACCATTTCCTATATATATCCGCTGGTTTGGTCTGAGATCATAACTTTCCCACAATTGCCAAACTATTCGAAATGTTTGCAATTTATTGTCATAACTAAGCTGCCACATCATATCCTTCCAAAAGGTTAAAACGAAAATCCGCTAGCGCTATGAATCAAAACGTCAAAGCATTCCTGAAGTAGAAAAGGAAAAAAAAACGAAAGAAACTAAAACCTATTCCTATTCCTGGAATGTCACATACAAAGAATAACATAACTATCTGCCGGGTTGGCTAGCAATCTGTCTGCACAATTGTACGTGAAACCTCTAAATAAACGTACAAACATATGTACATATCTAACCGAATAAAACATCAATTCACCAAGGACGACTAGAAAAGTAACAAAATAAAAACGAAAACGAGAGAGAAAGGGCAAAACAAAAAGAGAAGTAACGAAATGCAAGCAACTGACTCTAGAGTATAAAGAATTGTGTTGAAAAGGGATACCAGTTCCATGCACACATAACTACAGAAGAAATAATACAGCAAACAACCACTGGCGGCTCTCAACAGCGGAAACGGAAACTAACCTAGAAAACGGGCGGGGATATAACCAGCAAATAACACATGTGCTGTATGCATGCATACTTTACAATTCACATACATATATACACAGTACCATTGAAATCACATATGAGAATTATATGCTGAAAAACAAAACTCCCGAGATAGACAAGGGAATAACTTCAAACAATAGCCAACAACAAGGCAAAAAGAACTGACTACAAAAACGGAAAACACACAAAACCAAAACGAACAAAAATTGCAACAACGATGACAGAAGAATTTATGAAAACATTCAACATTTCATAAATTGCTATATCTAACAGGAAGAAGACAAGGAAAAAAACAAATACAAAAAATATACCACAAGCACATATCCTCCCCGCTCTACATATATATAAAAAATCCTATATCATAAGCCTTTTTATTGGGGACTTTCGCATACATATCTCAAATAACATCAATGCATATATGTATGCTATTTATATGACACTTGTATACGAATGTATGTATGTGTGTAAAAAGTTTACACAATAATACTACAATAGAAACAAAGAAAACAAAAATAATAACAATCAAATTATAAAATGATTCCTGCGGTTATTATTTCCTGTTCCTGTTATACGGCCGCTGCAACGGCTGCAGTTGCCGAGACAGAGGCAACGGTTACGGCCACAACCATGGATAAACTAACAGTACCAACAGCAACAACAAAAGCAAAACCAATGAACAAAGATTACAGTACAAAATGTACTGCATGCCATCATCAATATAGCCAACATCATTATCATCATCATAGCCATTATCATCACAACTATCCTCATCAAAAGGTATCGCAACACTGCCAACGACAACAACCAACTTCCTTACTATGTAGTAGTAACACAACTGACCACCACCACCACCATGGGTCACCATTGTCGTCCTATTATAATCTTCATCATAAACATCATCATCACCATGTAAATATTACTACTGCCAGCCATTACAGTCATCGACAACGTCCCAGCGGGACATGGCACAAGCGTTCCCATCACAATCTAACAACCTACTATCTATGGTGGCTATTCGGCATTTGTTTATTATTCTCAACGAATGGTGGTCGTAATTTAAATATCGGAAATCTCGTTATGAGAACATCATCGACATCGTCAGCAACATCGCCAGCATCATCGATATGGTCACAATCAACGTCATTGTTATCCTCATTATCGGCAACGCTGTCCTCAACAACTACATCATCATCGTCGTCAATATTTGCATCAGCCTCATATTTGGAACCGGATGAACTAATTCATGAATTAGATAGGCCTGGTAAGTAATTCCTTCCTTTTTTTGGCATTATTGCTATTATTTGTTTGTTTGCCTATTTGTTAGATATTTTTGAATTTTTATGCAATATTTGGTACATTTTAGGTAGGGATGTAGAATGGCAAATAAACATCAATTTTTTTTGGAT
Source organism: Musca vetustissima (assembly GCF_032173495.1). Classification (NCBI taxonomy): domain Eukaryota; kingdom Metazoa; phylum Arthropoda; class Insecta; order Diptera; family Muscidae; genus Musca; species Musca vetustissima. Next base: position 80,799 of record NW_026881276.1, on the reverse strand, counting down.
ATGATTTTATTCGAATAAAATTTAATGGTAGTATGAATGGGGAAATTTTCCCCTCATCACACCAAGAATTATTAGAAAATTTTGACTTGAGATTATTATTCCGGGAATATATGTGTAAGGACTCCTTTGCTTGTATTGCGATTCTCAGAACTGACTATATGCATTTTGAGTGAATATTCAAATAGGGACAGGCCCTAAATGTAGACCATGTCGAAAATGAAGGATATATTGAGCACTCCTTCCGTATAAATGTCAAAATATGTAACCAAACTAATTTAAAATTTGTACAACGTAAGTTTTTAATATGGCCCATATCAGGAAAGTCTCATATGGGAGTTATTGACCATAGGCCCAGTTCAAATATAGAGATTTTCGGCAGACTCCTTCTAGTAAATTCCCCACAAGTTGTGAACATTTTAATAATAAAATTATATATCTCATAGAAATCAAATAAAGAATTCAATTTATTCGAAACCAAAATCGAATCATTTTGTCAGCTCCGATTGTGACACTTCGAAAACATGGGTTTTCAAGGTTTTCTTGATATTTTTCTCATTTAATATAAACCTAAAATTTCTCAAGAATGTCTCATTAAAAGTAAAAGTAAATGGGGAAGATAGAAGAGATGAAATATGAATAGTTGAAGGGATAGCTTAACCCTGACCGATTTTTGGTAAATCTATTTATTTTTATGGGATCTATTCCGAAAAAAACATGTTAGAGCATCAATCTCATATGTAACAAACAGTCGATGTGTTCTGATCAATTGTTTCCAGGTCTTCGTCATCTTCACATATGCGCCAATAATCCACTCCATTTATGTCTCCATTGGGTGGGAGGATACTGCAGTGAACTTATATTTCCCCTTTTGATAGGTATAGGATAGGTCTACGTCTCCATAGGGTGGGAGGGATCTAATACTGCAGTTCTACGTTGTGCAATCTCAGGCCAGACGAAGATGATGTTCTGCTCCCAGGTTCCTTAGATCCTTAGATAGATCTTCCGGATTTCGGCATTGTAATCACGGACGACTTGAAACCCGATTTTTGTTTTCTACATTATATTCAATGATCGCCAGGCTTAGAGGCGTGCATTTGCAAGGACTTGTGTTTCAGGGATCATGATACGTGGATTTTTAAGTAATACCTTTTCAAAGATCGCCAACCAAGGAGACGTAAATCCTTTAAGATTTCTCAAAATGCGTGAATTTTTAAGAGGCGTGGAAAAAAAAATTTTTTAAAGAATAGATTTTCAAGGATCGTCTGCCAAAGAGGCGTGGATTTTAAATATTGTTGTTTTTCACAAGGATCATCAGCCAAAGAGGCGTGGATTTTAAATATTGTTGTTTTTCTCAAGGATCATCAGCCAAAGAGGCGTGAATTTTTAAACATTTTTTTAAGGGTCATCGGCCAAAGTGGAGCGGATTTTTTAAGATTTTTTTCAGGATCGTCTGCTAAAGAGGCGTGGATTTTTAAAGAATAGGTTTAAGAATCGTCTGCCAAAGAGGCAAGAATGTTTAAAGATTTTTTTCAAAGATCGTCTGCCAAAGAGGCGTGGATTTTTAAAGAATAGATTTTCAAGAATCGTCTGCCAAAGAGGCGTGGATTTTTAAAGAATAGATTTTCAAGAATCGTCTGCCAAAGAGGCGTGGATTTTTAAAGAATAGATTTTCAAGAATCGTCTGCCAAAGAGGCGTGGATTTTTAAAGAATAGATTTTCAAGAATCGTCTGCCAAAGAGGCGTGGATTTTTAAAGAATAGATTTTCAAGATTTTGGATTTTTAAAGAATAGATTTTCAAGAATCGTCTGCCAAAGAGGCGTGGATTTTTAAAGAATAGATTTTCAAGAATCGTCTGCCAAAGAGGCGTGGATTTTTAAAGAATAGATTTTCAAGAATCGTCTGCCAAAGAGGCGTGGATTTTTAAAGAATAGATTTTCAAGAATCGTCTGCCAAAGAGGCGTGGATTTTTAAAGAATAGATTTTCAAGAATCGTCTGCCAAAGAGGCGTGGATTTTTAAAGAATAGATTTTCAAGAATCGTCTGCCAAAGAGGCGTGGATTTTTAAAGAATAGATTTTCAAGAATCGTCTGCCAAAGAGGCGTGGATTTTTAAAGAATAGATTTTCAAGAATCGTCTGCCAAAGAGGCGTGGATTTTTAAAGAATAGATTTTCAAGAATCGTCTGCCAAAGAGGCGTGGATTTTTAAAGAATAGATTTTCAAGAATCGTCTGCCAAAGAGGCGTGGATTTTTAAAGAATAGATTTTCAAGAATCGTCTGCCAAAGAGGCGTGGATTTTTAAAGAATAGATTTTCAAGAATCGTCTGCCAAAGAAAGGCGTGGATTTTTCAAGATTTTGTTAAGGATCATCGGAAAAAGATTTTTTTGATTTAAGATTTTTTTGAGGATCATCAGCCAAAGAGGCGTAGACTATTAAAATTTTTTTTCAAGGATCATCAGCCATAGGGGGCGCGGATTTTTTAAGATTTTTTTCAAGCATCAACAGCCAAGAGACGTGGATTTTTCAAGATTTTGTTAAGGATCATCCGAAAAAGAGTCGTGTGTTTTTAATATTTTTTGAAAAGGTTTTTAAAATTTTTTGAAGTATAATCAATCAAAGAGAGGCGTGGATTTTTAAAGAATAGATTTTCAAGAATCGTCTGCCAAAGAGGCGTGGATGTTTAAAGATTTTTTCAAGGATCATCAGCCAAAGAGGCGTGGATTTTTAAAGAATAGATTTTCAAGAATCGTCTGCCAAAGAGGCGTGGATTTTTAAAGAATAGATTTTCAAGAATCGTCTGCCAAAGAGGCGTGGATTTTTAAAGAATAGATTTTCTAGAATCGTCTGCCAAAGAGGCGTGGATTTTTAAAGAATAGATTTTCAAGAATCGTCTGCCAAAGAGGCGTGGATTTTTTTCAAAGAATAGATTTCAAGAATCGTCTGCCAAAGAGGCGTGGATTTTTTTTAAAGAATAGATTTTCAAGAATCGTCTGCCAAAGAGGCGTGGAATTTTTATGAATTTGTACACATTTTTAAGAATAATTTGCCTCTTGCCAGCTCTTTATAACCATTAATTCGTTATTTTGTGATTTATGGGTACGGTTTTCAACCAAATCTCCCCACCAAAAAATTGTTAATATTGACCTAAATAACATGGTTGACGCATACTACAAAATATTCGGTATTTAGTGGATTATGAGTGCGTTTTCCATGGCCTTTTATATTATTTAAAAGCTTGGATTCCGATTGATTGACATCAAAAAATATCAATATGAGTCCACAATCCAGTGTAGTCCCCATATAAAGGTACGCTCTAATGTTCGTTATTTAGAAAACAAGCCACACCTTTCTAACCGAGTTTGCTCTAATTTGATATTTTATGTTCTAATCTGGTGGCCAATTTTCCTAACAAAAATTAGCAATATCTGTCCTCGTTTTGATATGGCCCTCAAATATATTGTAGGTATGTTCAAAGCACTAGCCCAAATTTCCATCCGGATAATTTTTATTGGAAATTTGGTTTGCATTTTACCATAGCATTACTGCCATATAAAAGCCCCAATCGATTTTAGGTACTTTGAATGTGTTCCACATGGTGGAGTATATCTATAGTTCAGACCGGCCGAACCTATGCCGTCTATTTATTTAACTCCTTTCATTTAATATAGATTATATTCTCCATATGTGTTACCTTGAACTTGATAAAAATTGAGTACCAATTTTTTCCAAATGACTATTTCCTAGAAAACCTAAAAAATACCTACATTATTTCCCCATAACTTCTTTATTACACGCAATCCCATATTGATCATTATTAGCATAAGGCATCAAAACGTCTGTCATATGGCAACGGAACTCACTTTGGAAAAAAATGTACCAACAAAAGAAAAAAAACGTTGAAATTCCTGGAATTATTGAACTTAACACGACAGGGCAATTTTGAGGTGCCAAGAAAACAACGTCACTACCACGCTACACTACGCCAGCAAAAAAGCACACAATCGACAATTGGCAATTGCCTAAATGGTTTTGGGTTACAATTCGTCATATCATATTGCCTGCCAACAATGTTCGTTATTTTCTTTTTCTTTTTTTGTTTTGCCAGACCATTTGCTGGTCATGGCCAAAACCAGGGCTGACTGTTGGGCATGGTAAGATATGGCTGACGAAAAAAAACTCACACACATTGTTTACGTTTAAGTGTCATGTCAAATGAAATATCACTTGTTAAAAGAAATTGAGTTTTTTCTCAAGACCACACACATGGTCTTATATTTGATGTTGGTGATGTTGGGTGTTTTTTCGTTTGCTGTTCTTCGGCAATAACAAACGTCATCATCATCTTTCATAGCGCGCTATGCTAAATCATGCAAATAATGTTGGTTTTCTTTTCAATTTCCACTTCGACTGCAGCAGTCTGAGTATTGGTATTGGCTAACATCATGGGTGGCAATAAAACACTCACTGCAACAACGTTTGTTTGCCACGCTTATATTGAGTTAAAACCGAACAAATTGAATATCCACAAAATACAATAAAACACACAGATCGAACTAAAAGGAACCCATCCCACGAATCAGAGAAAAAATAATAATAAGTAAGAAATAGGAGGAAAAGAGCATTACATAAATTTTCAAGGGACGAAAATTTGGACATTGGTGTATAGAGAAATGCATAGTTATGCAATTGGGGCCTTGAAGTGGCTTACTTCGATTTATGTCTTTCTTTTTTTGTTTGGTTCTCTACTATAGCCGATGTTAGGTTTGAAGAAGAAAATATCGCTTAGGGACTTTAATAACATTTACTCTAGAAGATTGGAAAATGTGAATTTGGAAAATCCGTGTATGTTATAATTTCCAACCAGGCTGACTTTATTACCCAGACTGCAGTCATCTATAGGGAGGGCATAACATATCCCAAAATATACACATTAATGGTGAAAACTTAAACCTGAAATATGGTTGGGAAAATTAAATAGAGGCTATATCCGAACATGTGAAAGTTTTGCGATGATGTCCTTTACCACCCGAGAATGAAAGTTACCAAATCGCATCTATGCCCTTAGAACCTGAAATGACACTTCGTTTGAAAATTGGCGCGTTTTATGCATAGATTTGGAATTTTCAAAAAAAAAATGTATATATCTAAATTTGCGGAACCTTAATAAGGTGTCTATGTCCAAATTGGTAGTATGATTGGAAAATATGGATTTAAAAAACTCCCACCTAAAATATGGGTGAAAAAAAATTATATGGAGGCTATTTCAGAAGATGTGAAAGTTTTGCGATGACCTCTTTGGTCAAATCGGAGCTATGCTCTTAGAACCTGAAAAGACACTTCGATTGAAAACGGTCGCTGGTTATGCGGAAATTTCAAATTTTCAAAAATATATCTAAATTGACAGAACCTTAAAATGACGAGGAAACTTTGTATGTGGATATACATAGGCCTATATTCTACATTTTTTGTCAGGAGACGTTGGATCATCTCAGATCAGTTTAAATGGGGCACTTCTGAATCCGAATCACTTATTTTCATGTTGCTAGTTCTCCCATGGCGAGATTAAGGCCCCTTTCGACTTTCGAATACCTCCTGTAAATTTATGTTAAGTCCTTCATTGCCCTAGACATTAGATCTATCAGTGAAACACAGACACCATAAACATTAGAAGAGAAAAAAAAAAAACCAACGCACACACAACCTTTCCAGCTTTATTTACAACCGCGGAAATATTTTTCGACACCATTTCTGAAAATACGCTGCGTATGGTAAGATGAATAAACGATCGTATTGACCAAAAAACTTTGACTTACTTGAAAAAAAAATGCAAATTGAACTCCACTCTTTATTTATGGGATTTTCGGAATTTTATTCTTGCCATGAAATGCAAAAAAAAAACAACATTGATTTGTTGTTACGACTTTCGATATTTGGCTGTCTAGGTTTTGATTGTGGGTTGTGGTGCAGTGTCCGTTTCGTGTTTCCTTTTATTTGGTTTTCTTAAACACGAAAATAAACCATAAACATTTCTGTCTGATGTTATTTTCTTATGTAATTAGTAGTAGTAGCAGCAGCTATTAAGAGAGACTGACAAACATTTTTTCTCTCTGCTACTACATACATATTTAATGGAATTTTTTGTTGTGTTTTTGCAAACAAATGTCTGCTGTTCAATTTTTAATGATTTCGAACGATGTAAAAAAAGTGATTTCCAAGAAAATTTCTTATTAAATTCGACGAACATGCAAAATATAAATGATGTGGTGTTGGGAAGGGGTTTGGGGCATTGTACGCAGTGTTAAATTTGATTTTTGTGCTTTTTATTAGAAATGTCTGCGTATTGATGAAGTTAATTGATTTTAATCGTCGTCTGAAAAATTCCGTTCAATGGCAAGTTCTGGGAAAGTTCATTTGGCCATATTTGTTATGAATTTTGCAAAAATTTTAGTTGTGAGTTATTAAAAATTTAAATAAAAAACATTAATGTAAAAGCATAGACTAATGAATGTATAGACGACGAAATGCTCTCACCAGTCCTCTCTGAATTGAGTCTGCTGAATGCGCAATTCAATTGTAAATGCTGATTTACTTAAATGTTTGAACTTTTTAATTTGGAATGCCACTAAATATAGTTAGTTTTAAGCAAAAACTATATCCTCAGATAAAAACATTAAAGAAAAATATACAATTTTCCCCTAAAAACGTCTTTAAATTTTTTTGAGTTTTTTATTTTGAGTCACATTTTTTGAATATCTTCATTAGTAAAAAGTTTTAAATTGTGAATAATTTTTGAAAGTGTGGAGAGGTTCAGATATTTAGTATTCAAATGAGAAATTAAGAAAACCAATTTAGTGGGGTCCAAATAAGTGAAGAGATATTCCACCTTGTGGTGGTTAAGGACATCAGTAGTGGTACTGGCTTAAATACATTTTAACTACGGGTATTCAGATCGGTTTAAAGAACAGACCCGAATACGAAAAAGGGTATACATTTGCATGTCCAGAAGGGTGTAAGGAATTTCCTTGACTTCTTCTTAAATATTCGAAATAACTCTGTCTGATTTTTATACCCTTCGCCACACTGTGGTACTGGGTATTATGTCTTTGTGCATATGTTTGTAACAGGCAAAAATAATCGAGATAGACCCATGGTTCCTTTTGAGAATAGAATCACTTTCTGAGTCGATTTATGCATGTCCGTCCGTCTGCCCGTCTGTTGGTGTTAAATTGTAAAAAAGTACAAATCGCATTCATGATCCGAATTGGATGAAATTTGGCACAGCTTATTTGTTTGGCCCAAGACGAACCCTATTGAAATTGGGAAAAATCGGTTCAGATATAGATATAGGTCCCATATATATTTTCGTCCGATTTAAGGTGAATGGTGCACCAAAGTCCCTATATATCTTTCGATTTGCACGAAATTTGGCATTTGGCGTACTGACTTGTGTCTATAATAATGTGTGCTAAGTTTCATGAAAATCGGTTCAGATTTAGATATAGCTCCCATATGGTTTCGCCCGATTTAAGGTAATTGGTGCACCAAAGTCCCTGGAAATAGCGTATTGAATTAAGTCTAGAATGATGTGTGCAAATCTAAAAATCGGTTCAGATTTAGATTTGTACGAAATTTGTCATAGTGTACTGAATTAAGTCTAGAATGACGTGTGCTAAGTTTCGTGAAAATCGGTCCAGATTTAGATATAGCTCCCATATATAGTTTCGTCCGATGTTATGTAATTGGTGCACCAAAGTCCCTATATATCTTTCTATTTGCACGAATTTTGGTATAGGGTACTGAATTAAGTCTAAAATGATGTTGCTAATCTTCGTGAAAAGATCCATAGCTAGGCCGATTGACACAACGTACTGATGTAATATAAATTAGTCTCTGGCAAGTTTCCCTGAAATCGGTTCAGGTATAGATATATAACAAAAACGTGTCGTCTGTTAGGATACATATGTAGAATATACCCAAAGTGGTGAAGAGTATCATATAGTCGGCCCAGTCCGACTTTACTACTTTCCTTACTGGTTTATCTTAATCTTTATATTATTTTTGTCTTCCGACAACCCTTTGCCATTTCTAGAGCTTTAGATTTTGTTTGAGAAATTGGGTCGTATAAGTGTCGTCATCACTTATACGCCAACATGGTTTAGTATTGAAAAAGAAAATATAAATTATGTACATTTGGGCGTATGAGTACTGTCACAACGTATACGTGAATATTGTCCTGTTTTACAAAAAGACAAGCAAAAATTCCGGGTTTATTATATTAGAATTAGCATAGCTCTTACATAATACAACCTGAAGGCAATTATAGTTCCGAAGATATTTTCTCCTCTGTGAAACCGGAAAACCAAATGACAGCCATTGAAATTTGCAAATAACATTCATTGTCCACGCATTTCTGTTAGGGCAGTATAGCAAATGAACAATATATATTTCACGTTTTGGTCGGTCAGAAAGGTGGGGACATCCCATCAAATAAGACGGGGCCTCTAAATATATACAAAAAACCTGATCTATAATGTACGATGTCTACTATAAGGCCTAATAATGAAAATGTGAATATTGGTCATGTACACAAACTAATTTTTCCACTTCGATTGATAAACCTCCTTGACATGGGTTTTGAACTCATTAAAATAATCTTCTGCCTATAACATTTATTGGCCATGCATTTCTCCGTGATGTATGGAAATAAAAAGAAATCATTGGGCACCAGGTCAGGGCAGTTTGGCGGATAACCAATCTATTTAATGTTCTGGCTAGCCAGAAAGGCGCAAATTCGCCAAAACTTCAGAAAAACAAATATTGGTGTAACATTCATAATTTACGTTTCTCCAATTTAGAGGCAAGTGAACTGTGTTTCTTAAAATATTTTATAGGACTTTGTACGTTTATGCTAAAGATGTCAAACTTTCCAATAGAAATTCGTAGAACACTGAGTGTTGTACCTTTGGACGTATACGTGTTGTCACAACGTATACGATAGTATGGTCCATTATGCCATTAACAACATTGCTTTGTACACTCTTACGATATGGGTTTCAATAAATAATAAATAATAGTCCTATGTCTTAAATAATGAAATATATGAAAATTAATATCGAAAAGATTTTTTCAAATAAGCATGGAATACAATTTTTAAGCTGTTTAATATTTTCCTTGTAAAATTACAAAACGTTATATCTTAATTACTGGCATATGGAAATTAATATCGAAAGGCTTTTTAAAAATAAACATGAAATACCATTTTAATCCACCTTTAATATTTTCCTTGTAAGATAAAAAAAAATATTTTGCAATATTTCTCTTCCCGAAAAATATTTTTCAATTAAAAGCTACACACTTTTCTCCATATTTCTCCATTTGAAATTAGTAATAAAACACACATAAACCAATTCTATTGAGTTCATATAAAGTTCAAATCAATATTATGATCTATACAATTTTTCCCAACAAAATCCCTTTTACTCAAATCCCAATTTCCAATTTGTGTGCGTGTTCCTGCCTGTCTGAGTGTGTGTCTATTTTTGATAATTTATAAATTGCTATAATCCTACAGTTTTATCTCGTTAGTTTTGTGTGTGTTTCTTTGTGCAAAATATTTCGTAATAAAATAAATCATTCATGTGTAAGATTTGCTTTTATGTCATCGGATTATTGGTCTCGGGTAAGCTACAAACAGCAACAGCAACAACAATAACAAAACTGGCAATGCAAATTCTTGCGATTTAATTGCTTCATTTAAATGGAGAAAAAACAACTAACAAAACAAGAAATGTGTAGTTTGCCATCAGAAGCAGAAAAAACAACTATCATCAACAACAGAAATTACTGTCGAACTTTACTTTTTTGATATTTCCATTTCAATGGATAAGGGGAGTCACAAAGTGAAAAAAAAAAATACTGAGTACATATTACAGTGGAACTTTTCAAAACGACGTAATTGTACACGATGTTTCTAGAAAATAAAAAGTATTTATATTTTTTCCTATAAATTACCTTTAAAATGAAACAAATGGGAGCTTAAGTTCGCGGCATTAATTTTTTATATTATTTTGTAAATTTATTATTTATTCAAAGATAAATTCCTAAGAAGATATTAATTGCAAACATATGTAGCGTATACGTGTTGACATGTTGTATACGCTCCCTGGTAAAAGAAAGTATTTAATTAAAATAAAATTCGTATTTTGGGAACATTATTATTACATAAAATAATCCTTGTTTAAAAAAAAAAACTTATTTTATTATTTTCTTTTTCCCTATAACACTTCTCTGCCAAAGTTAGTTTTTCCGACAATATTCTTTTATCAACCCAATTAATAAAAGCCCCACTGTATTAATTTATGTATTAAAGAGACAAACAAGATTATCAGAAAAAACTTGATGTTAACACTTGTTTTTATATAAAAATCGATTTTTTTTCATGGCAAATTTAAATCTTTCATTGGAACTCTCTCTCGGTCTCTGCTAAGTTGACATAATCCAGTTAAAAATGCCTCATCCAGGCAAATAGCCATTAGCAAGTGGGAGATTATATACATATATAACGTTATATTAATGGATACTTTTTTGCGATTTGGGAAAAGCTTCAAATATGGAGGCCAATTTTGGGCAGATATTGAAACGGATACCAAAAAAAAAAACTTGACATTTATATCATATTTTATAAACTTGAAAGTCAGAATTTGTATGGAGTTTTCTCAGAAATTTTAAAACTCATTAGCCCATGTGGGCGTATACGTATTGTCACTACATATACGTTGATGTAACCCAGTATGGTAGTAGACGAACGTACAACTGATAGATTTGCACAAAGATAGGAAGTCAATGTATGCAATTTTCTCAGAAAATTAAAAAAAAACGCATTGGTCAATGTAGGCGTATTATTACTGACATAACGTATACGTTCATATGGGCAAAATAAAGTTTAATTTAAATAAAGTTTTTTTTTTAAATAAAGTAAAATAAAGTTTATTTTAAAATTAGAAACTGTGAATTTGTGTAGGAGAGTAAATATGAGGTTGAAAATTTGTATAGAAATAGGAATTTAAGTAAATATTTATTTTTAAACACTTTTCTTAGAAAATTATTTGGGATGAAAGGAAACATTTGTGCATATGCTTCGTTTCAGGTGAGCGTATAATTGTTGTCATAACGTATACGTCAATGTAGCCTAATTTTGTAGTAATAGTATATAATGTGATTGATTTTTAAATAAAATTACATCGATGTCGAGGGAAAATATAAACTGAGAAAAACATGTTTTAAATGCCAATTAAGAAAAATATCGGCGGACAATGCAATATATATCCCCACTAATAAATAGTTGTTTTTTATAAAAGCAACAAACTGGGATTAAGCAAAAACACTATTTTGCAAAAACAAAATACAAATGGTATCCCAAATAACCTGCCAAACACTAATTAAGAAAAATATTGTTACACTTTTGAATACATAAACCAGTGAGCGGAGCAGTATAGTCGGACGGGGCTAACCATATGATACCCTACACAACTATCACGGAACTTTAACTTATTGCAGATATATATTCCAAGAATAATATATTTGCACCCTCTTAACCGATTAGAGGCAATAGCTCCTATTTCTTGCCGTGACATCTATTTCGAATTATGTTTTATATCATTATATCCATTTTTTTTTTTTCATTTTACACAGAAAGGTCTTGGTTGACTTGAGCCGCTGAATAGCGACAGATCATTACAAAAGCCCATCAAATTAGTGTAAGCCCATCATTCTCCAGTGTAATATTCTGCTTATAATTGTGGCATATAGATCGACTTGAGGAAACACAATAAAAGTAAGCTTCGCAAATTATAGGCATTTCAGGCATAGACATTTCAAAGCGATCAGCGCTATATTTCCGCCCTCCAGTGTGGTAATAGATTACTAAATAATATGTATTCATACCTGTAAATATTTAAGTGCATCCGAGTACCTACGACAATATAATTGGTATCAATTTAAAGGTCAACCACTCCTTTTGGATATACTATCAACTTCTCGGGTCTATGTCCTTCCGTGGAAAATGTATACGCTATAGAATACAAATTTTGTAATTTTTCGCACAAAAGTATGGGTCCATTTGACCCACTAAATATTGACCGATCTTTATCAAAAACAATAGGGGTCTTATTGGCCAGAACCCATCCTACATGCAAAATTTCGTGAAGATTGGTCCATAACTGTGGCCTGTATCGTGTTTACAAATTATAATGGACAGACTCAGCTAATCGATTGACCATCGGTATACTTAAAGGTGGGTCTAGGACCAATATTTCACTGCGTTACAATGTTTTGGGACTGCACATAGCTATAATACCCTGACAACATAGTTGTGTAGGGTATAAAAATGAAATATATTCCCTGTTCTAAACTGTATTGAAAATACAAATTTCAAAATTACCTAACCAATATATTAAAAACATCAGCAATATTTTGGAAAAAAATTAATATGAAGCCAGTCTAATTGATCAGATCGAATTCGCTACAAGTAAAACTTATATTTTATTTTTTCTGCAATAGGGTATATTAGAACGTATACGTTTTGGCATTACGTATTCGCATATATAGGCTAATAAGTGAAAAAAATTCAAGTAATTTGTAGATTATTTTAATGCAGTGTTCGTATTTTAGAAAATTTTGTAAATATTTTCAAGTTAACAATGATAAAAATCTGGGCTTGAGTTTTTTCTGTTTATGTTTGTGTTTCGAAATTGCTCCCATATTTATTTTCGTCCAATTAAATGTAAATGGTGCATCAAAATCCCTATATATCTTTCGATTTTCACGAATTTTGTCATAGCTTACTGAATTAAGTCTAGAATGATGTGTTTTAAGTTTCGTGCAAATCGCTTCAGATTTCGATATAGCTCCCATATATATGTTTGCCCGATTTAATGTAAATAGAGTATCAACGTCTGTATATATCTTCCGATTTGCCCGAATGTGGCATAGCGTACTGAATTAAGTCTAGAATGATGTGTGTTATGTTTAGTGCAAATCGTTTCAGATTTCGATATAGCTCCCATATATGTTTTCGTCCGATTTAATGTAAATGGAGTACCAACGTCTGTATATATCTTCCGATTTGCCCGAAATTTGGCATAGCGTACTAAAATAATTCTAGCATGATGTTAATGTCATACATTTTTTAAAAAAAATGTGTTCATGTGAAATAGGATTTTATAAATATTATTGTAAATTAAATTCCTAAGAAAACAAATCTAAAAATTTGTCGGAATTACTTCCATGAAATCTTTAGAACAAAACAATTTTCGGAAAATTAATTCGAAATAAGTACATGTTTCCCCTCCATACCCTTTCCATTACCAACTCAAATTTTTCGTAGGAAAAGCATAAACATTTTTTGTGGGAAATTTCTTCCGAAATTAATGTCTAACGTTAATTGCATAAAAATGGGGGCCGTGGGGGTATTTTCCAACGAAATGACAAACTAGACAACAACAATAACAGCATCCCCTGTTTTATGAAACTTTCTTAAATTAAGAAAGAATTTTCTGTCGCTTTTTTTGTTTTCTCCCACCCTGCTTTCCTCGGCAACATTATCACAAACATGACATGTTAATTTTTCGGCGAAAGCAAAGCAAAAAAGAAAAAAAAAACGGGGAAAACAAGTTGCAGTAACTGGTCATCCATTGCTTGGTTTAACAAAAATTCAATTTGCGTTTCTTTTTGAAAGGACTCATATGCATTTTCTTTATTTGTTGTTCTTGTATGTATGGAGACAAGGGAAAATATGTGCGCTATAAAAGACATTAAACAAGAGATGATGATGTGGGAGGAGGGTACAAGAGTTGGCGATTTTCGTCTTGCTTTCTTCCCGCATGCCACCGAGTATTCCCTTTAGTGGGAAACCAGCTAGCTAACAATTCATTCAGGACATAACTATGTCCTTGTATGTATCAACATATTTGTTTATGGCTGCTCGTAAGTGTGTGTGTGTGTGTGCGGGATTGAAAAAATCCATTGGTTTGGATGACTCGTCGTTGCTTGGTTTGTTGTATTGTTAGAGGTTGTTAACACATGCCTCATGGCTAAGCAACAACAACAGCAGTAGTAACAAACTTATGCCACTGGCAACACATGCATACTACTTACCCGGGTGCTCGTAACTCCCGCTTTTACTAAAGCATTTCAGCATACCCATATATAAACACGCTTGTCGTTGTTCGCCCGTCCGTTCATTGCTACATGCCATAGAAAAATTAAGAGACATGCAATCACACAAAACTGTTTTGTTACAAAAGAAAATTACATTTGTTTGCTGGAATTTGCTGAGCGGGTACTCACTCGGTGCATATATGAATAAAAGAATGAATGGTTGGTTGGATAGATGGCACCCGCGGCCATCTCTCTGGCGCAGACCATGTAGCATGTGTGAAAACTCTTATGTTTTCACTTAGCATGCTTTAACATGAATGAATCAGTTTGTGTGGATGTGTGTGTGTGCCGTTTTTTTCTTCTTGGTCCTGGAGAGAGCGGTTGACAAAGGAATGCGTGCGTGTTGTATCGTTGTGACTTGTACTATAATGATTTTGGTGTAAACTTTAACAAAAATTAAAAACTACAAAAACATCAACTACAACGACATCAACTCCGAAACGATAAAAATGAAATATAAGTATGAGCGAGGGAGACTACATATTGCCACATGAATGTTGGCTGGCTGTTTGGCAGAATGGTTGGATGTTTGGTTAGTTGTCTGCAGGGCATTTTGAGGGCCATACAAAACGGTTTTCATATTATTACTATGCTTTTAGTGTACAAGTAAAGCTGCTACTGCTGTTGCACTCAAACAGATGTTGCATGTTTGAAAATCCTGTGGGTAAAAATTATATCACTTTGGAATCCAGCGGCAACAGCACCAATGAAGTACTAACAACTACATATAAATGTGTGATTATGGGGACAACAACGACATTACCCAACGACTAACATTTGAAGTGCATATATTTGTTGGATTGTGTGTAATATTTTATGTATGTATGGCTGTGTGTTTGTTTGGTACGCCAACATATGACAATATGACGCGAATTCCAAACAAAAAACGGCAACACTAAAATTTTCCTGCATACCAAAAACCACACATCAAGGATTTTATAAGAGGCAAATATATCCCGAAACGGGCATTCACATTTTGGTGGTACACTCGAGAAAAATGGAGAAAAATATTAAAAAAAAACACATATAAAAATTAATAGTAATTTGAAAAATATTTTTAAAAAATCTGAGCTTTGATTTTTCGTTGAAAAATATACAGAATAATTATTCCGTAAAAATCCACGCCTTGGTTGGTTCTTGAAAAAAATATACAGAATAATTATTCCGTAAAAATCCACGCCTTGGTTGGTTCTTGAAAAAAATATACAGAATAATTATTCCGTAAAAATCCACGCCTTTGTTGGTCCTTGAAGAAATATTCTTTAAATAATCCACGCCTTTGTTGGTCCTTGAAGAAATATTCTTTAAATAATCCACGCCTTGGTTGGTCCTTGAAGAAATATTCTTTATATAATCCACGCCTTGGTTGGTCCTTGAAAAAATATTCTTTATATAATCCAAGTCTTGATTGGTCCTTGAAAAAATATTCTTTAAATAACCCACGCCTTCATTGGTCCTTGAAAAAATATTATTTAAATAATCCACGCCTTGATTGGTCCTTGAAAAAATATTATTTAAATAATCCACGCCTTGTTTGGTCCTTGAAAAAATATTCTTTAAATAATCCACGCCTTGGTTAGTCCTTAAAAAAATATTCTTTAAATAATCCACGCCTTGGTTGGTCCTTGAAAAAATATTCTTTAAAAATCCACGCCTTTGTTGGTCCTTGAAAAAAATATTCTTTAAAAAATCCACGCCTTGGTTGGTCCTTGGAAAAAAAATATTCTTAAAAAAATCCACGCCTTGGTTGGTCCTTGAAGAAATATTCTTTAAATAATCCACGCCTTGGTTGGTCCTTGAAAAAATATTCTTTATATAATCCACACCTTGGTTGGTCCTTGAAAAAATATTCTTTATATAATCCACGCCTTGGTTGGTCCTTGAAAAAAATATTCTTTAAATAATAAACGCCTTGGTTGGTCCTTGAAAAAATATTCTTTAAATAATATTCTTTAAATAATTGGTCCTTGAAAAAATGTTGTTTAAATAATCCACGCCTTGATTGGTCCTTAAAAAAATATTCTTTAAATAATCCACGACTTGATTGGTCCTTGAAAAAATATTCTTTAAATACTACACGCCTTGGTTGGTCCTTGAAAAAATATTCTTTAAATAATACATGCCTTGGTTGGTCCTTGAATAAACATACATTAAATAATCCACTCCTTGGTTGGTTCTTGAAAAAATATTCTTTAAATAATCCACTCCTTGGTTGGTCCTTGAAAAAATATTCTTTAAAAAATCCACGCCTTGGTTGGTCCTTGAAAAAAAATATTCTTTAGAAAATCCACGCCTCTATAGGTACTTGAAAAAATATTCTTTATATAATCCACGCCTCTATAGGTCCTTGAAAAAATATTCTTTAAAAAATAAACGCCTTGGTCGGTCCTTGCAAAAATATTCTTTAAATAATCCACGCCTTGGTTGGTCCTTGAAAAAATGTTCTTTAAATAATCCACGCCTTGATTGGTCCTTAAAAAAATATTCTTTAAATAATCCACGACTTGATTGGTCCTTGAAAAAATATTCTTTAAATAATCCACGACTTGATTGGTCCTTGAAAAAATATTCTTTAAATAATACACGCCTTGGTTGCTCCTTGAAAAAATATTCTTTAAATAATACATGCCTTGGTTGGTCCTTGATCAAATATTCTTTAAATAATACACGCCTTGGTTGGTCCTTAAAAAAACATACTTTAAATAATCCACCCCTTGATTGGTCCTTAAAAAAATATTCTTTAAATAATCCACGCCTTGGTTGGTCCTTAAAAAATATTCTTTAAATAATCCACGCCTTGGTTGGTCCTCAAAGAAATATTGTTTAAATAATCCACGCCTTGGTTGGTCCTTAAAGAAATATTGTTTAAATAATCCACGCCTTGGTTGGTCCTTGAAAAAATATTCTTTAAATAATCCACGCCTTGGTTGGTCCTTGAAAAAATATTCTTTATATAATCCACGCCTTGTTTGGTCCTTGAAAAAATATTCTTTATATAATCCACGCCTTGTTTGGTCCTTGAAAAATATTCTTTATATAATCCACGCCTTTGTTGGTCCTTGACAAAATATTCTTTATATAATCCACGCCTTGTTTGGTCCTTGAAAAAATATTCTTTATATAATCCACGCCTTGTTTGGTCCTTGAAAAAATATTCTTTATATAATCCACGCCTTGGTTGGTCCTTGAAAAAATATTCTTTAAAAAAATCACCTCTATATTGGCTCTGGAAAAAAAACTATTGAAAAACAGCACGCCTTATATGGTGCTTAAAAAATTATCTTTAAGAACTTCATGGATTAGTTGGTCCTTGAAAAAATATCCTTTAAAAAATCCATGTTCATAGTCTCTGGTAGTCGTTGAAAAATTATCCTTTTAAAAATCCTCTACTACATCTTGAACAAATGTTGAAATTTAAATCCTTTATTGTTTGCTGGCAATTTAAAACTTGAAAATATATCTGTATTGCTGCATGTATGTGTGTGTGTGCGCGAGACAGTAACTCAACTTATAATGCCGACTAACAATAGTGGTCATATAATGCATACACATGCTTTTAATTCATAGTTATGAAGGTGTGTGCGTGTGGGTGTTTTCAACGTCTGTGTTTATGAGTGCTGCTGGCGCGTTGGTAGTAGTGCACTTGTAGGTGTCAAAACATTTCTTTTTTTGTTCGTTTACTTATTTCAGACGCGTCTCATGCTGTGTGATAATTGGAGTTTTTGTGCCACGTTGATGACAATTCATTGAATAGATGATGCTGATGTGTTGGTGGCGTTGAAAGCTAACAATGAATTTCAGACAAACCAGCCAACCAACAGCAACTAAAACAAAGGGAAATGGGTACAAATGGTACGGAGGAATACACTAACATTCACATACTCTCTCACACACAGAAGTTGTCCATGTGTGTATGTATAAGAGATCCTTAACTATGACAGATTGCCATAAGTGCTATATGGGGCTGCATATGACTTTAATATGTAGTCATTTGTACAATTGGCCCTGGTCAATGACATGCAGGGAGAGCCGCTCACTCTCAAAACGGAAAAAAGCTTTCGGTTTAAAAAAACACTTTTTGCCAAAATACTATTTCAATCTTTAACACATTTTTATGTGTGTGTATATTTTTTGTCATGTATGTTTACTTAAAAACTTTTGATGTGTGATTATGTGTGTTTTTTGGTTATTTTGCTGTATTTATCTTGATTGTTTTTCGTTGTTGTTTTTGTGTGAGTTTAAAAATCATTCTACGCCTTGGCTGGTCATTGATAAAATATTCTTTAAAAAATCTACGCCTTGGCTGGTCATTGATAAAATATTCTTTAAAAAATCTACGCCTTGGCTGGTCATTGATAAAATATTCTTTAAAAAATCTACGCCTTGGCTGGTCATTGATAAAATATTCTTTAAAAAATCTACGCCTTGGCTGGTCATTGATAAAATATTCTTTAAAAAATCTGGTCATTGATAAAATATTCTTTAAAAAATCCTTGGCTGGTCATTGATAAAATATTCTTTAAAAAATCTACGCCTTGGCTGGTCATTGATAAAAATTCTTTAAAAAATCTACGCTATATGGTATTCCCTTAAAAAATCTAATCCTTAAAAAATCTACGCCTTGGCTGGGTCTCATACAATAATTATTTAAAAAATCTACGCCTTGGCTGGGTCTCATACAATAATTATTTAAAAAATCTACGCCTTGGCTGGCCTGATAAAATATTCTTTAAAAAATCTACGCCTTGGCTGGTCATTGATAAAATATTCTTTAAAAAATCTACGCCTTGGCTGGTCATTGATAAAATATTCTTTAAAAAATCTACGCCTTGGCTGGTCATTGATAAAATATTCTTTAAAAAATCTACGCCTTGGCTGGTCATTGATAAAATATTCTTTAAAAAATCTACGCCTTGGCTGGTCATTGATAAAATATTCTTTAAAAAATCTACGCCTTGGCTGGTCATTGAAAAAATATTCTTTAAAAAATCTACGCCTTCTTTAAAAAATCTACGCCTTGGCTGGGTCTCATACAATAATTATTTAAAAAATCTACGCCTTGGCTGGGTCTCATACAATAATTATTTAAAAAATCTACGCCTTGGCTGGTCATTGAAAAAATATTCTTTAAAAAATCTACGCCTTGGCTGGTCATTGAAAAAATATTCTTTAAAGAATCTACGCCTTGGCTGGTTATTGAAAAAATGTTCTTTAAAAAATCTACGCCTTGGCTGGTCATTGAAAAAATTTTCTTTAAAAAATCTACGCCTTGGCTGGTCATTAAAAAAAATATTTTTTAAAAAATCTACGCCTTGGCTAGTCATTGAAAAAATATTTTTTAAAAAATTTACGCCTTAGCTGGTCATTGAAAAAATATTCTTTAAAAAATCTACGTCTTGGCTGGTCAATGAAAAAATATTTTTGAAAATATATGCCATGGCAGGTCATTGAAATATATTTTTTAAAAAAATCTACGATTTGGTAGGTCATTGAAAAAATATTCTTTAAAAAATCTACGCCGTAGTTGGTCATTGTTAAGATATTTTTTTAAAATATCCTTGAAAATGTGTTATTTTCCAGGCCTATATCGGTCTTTAACAAAATTATTTAAAAAAATCTAGTATTGGTTCTCCTTGCAATTCTTTTGAAAGCATTTTCTGATTTATAAACTTAAATATGCTATAAAATATTCAAAGTAATTGCGTTATATTTTAATATTTAATTCCAATGTTTTGCACTTTTCCCGAGAAAAATAAAATTTTAATTTATTTACAATTGTCCTTGAATGATAATTTGAAGATGAACGAACGCAATTTCATAGATGTCATGTGACAATCAAAGCTGACATTTTTTTGCTGCTGCTACTGATGCTGTTGTTATTTCTCGCCTGTCCCCCAAAGCAAGAAAACAATGCCAAAAAAAGACATACGACGACAAAAACAACTGCAACAACAAATAAAATATCCTTGAAAATAAGTATGCAAAGCTGAGATATATATAAAAATATTTACCTTGAAATGAAAGGAGACAAAAAAATCATGTCACTAAATCTTAAGAGAAAACAATTTCCCTGAACGCCAAAAACAAAAAAATATTTCTGAGGGGAAATGCAAAAAAATATATATTTGAAGGTAAAAGTATGTAATTTCTTAGATTTGTCATTTATAGATGGGGTTATCATAGGGGGACATAGATATGTGCTTGTGTGTGTGCTACAAATCTCGCGTTTCCAGTCTATATTAATTTGAAATAGAGCTGAGAAATTTGAAAGAAAAATGAGGAAAATTTTTTCATCGCAAGTTTCTTAATTGCAGAAAATTTAAAGGGTTACTGTTGTGCAAGGGGCAGCCATACGGCCATGGTCTGAAAACCTGACAAGATCGTCAACACATTTAACACATTTTTTTTAATATATCAACCTCCACAAAAGGTGCTCTAAATTATGGTAGACATTTTTTTCTAGATTTATTTTTTATCCAGTTTTCTTAGCCCACGAGTTTCTAAGAATACCTGTCCCCAGAAATATGCCCGAATATAAATATCCTTGTTGTTCAAAATGTTGCAGCTGAATACACAGTACTCCTACTTATTACCTTCCTCCCAAACCCAAACAAATCTCATTCATCTTCTTCAAAACCGATTTTCCCATAACCTTGAAAATTCATAATAAAATTGATATTCTTATCGCGCTGCTGTTGTTCTTCTTGTTGTGGTTGGTGTTTTTTTTTTTTAACTTAATCACTGTTCCATTAAATTATGCCCAAACATAACCAACAAATATTAACTCTCACTTTATTGCCTCATATTTTTAGGCAATAAATTTCCAAGAAATTATTAACATTGTTGATTCATTTTTTTCGGCTAAGGCAGATAAGTAACAAACAGTCAGGGCTCTTCAGGCTTCCTCAGATAAATGTTGTTGGTTTATTTCCTCGGCTTTTTTTCTTAAGGGTATTTTTATATGCCTTTCGTAGGCATATGTCCGTCTGGCTGGCTCGTGTATATGTTAGCTTTCAAAATTAAACAATATGAATTTTGATGGATGCCCTGAACAGATTTAATATCCTTCTGGACCAAATTGTTTTTTAAAGAGAGAAAATAAAAACAGAACAAAAAAACCAGTAACAACAAGTATAGCAAAATAAAAAAAACAACAACATCAATCAATAGTCAACCAAAAAAAAAAAATTATGAACAGTGAAACTTCAACATATTCCAATAAGGCTTAGAGGCATCTTCTAAATACCTACATAAATGATGGAAATGCTGCTGTTTGTTGTTGTTATTGTATGGGGGAATTTTCGAGCTGCAAAATAAAATAACAAGCAGCTTAAAACACTTATGGGTCTGGCCTTGGTCTTTATGGTGTTCCTTTGTTTTGTTTTCATATTAATTCTAAGCCAAGGTGTTTTAAGAAATTATAATTGATTGATTTGAAAATAGACGGAAACATTCTTTTTTTTCAAAAGGGGATTGGCACTAATAATAAAAAAAATATTTTAAGAATTTTTTAATATGAATTTAAAAATGTACTACCCTCAAGTAGGCTAACATGCAAACCATTTTTTGGTTTACAATTAATTTTTTTTAATAAAACTAAAAACCCCAATTATATGCCATTAACCATAAAACTAATAAAATATTTATAATTATATAGAATTTTTTTGTTTTTAATTATATTATGTTAATTTCGTTATTAGTGTATTTACTATTCAAATATAAAATAAAAAAATTCTGCTTACAAAGCATACATTTTTTTGCATTTTTCATTCCAAAAGCATTTAATTACACTAAACCTTTAATTTATTCATTTTTGATTGACACGTTTGGTTTTAATATCAAATTTCCACTATCAAAATGTAAAAAAAAAAAATAAAATAAACATGTCAAAATACTTAATTGATATGTATCGTGAAATCGATATTTCTTTTTATGACATTTTAATGGTCCCGTATTTTGTAATTCTATTTGAATATTTTTGTTGAAAATACAGAAGAAAAAACTATTTCGATAAAATTATATAAAAAACTATAAAACTAGAACTATACAAGATAATTAAAATGTGTTTCAGTTTTTTTGTTTCGGAATGTTTTATTGAATGAAACATGCTAAGGCCTTGTGTGACATGTGATAAACACATGCGGCTCACATTTTAAAATTGTCATTTAATCGTTTTATGTCAATACAAAACCACAAATAAAAGAAGTAAAAGTGAAAATGGACTGTAAATGTGTTTATGTGTTATATGAGGAAGCTACCAGGTGTTGTTGAAACAAAATAATTCCCGGCTATAAACGAACTTATAAACACCAAACCACAAGCTCTTAAGTAGCTAAGAACACGGGGAACAGTTGTAAAAACCCAATTTTTGGGATTGACTTTACAACGGTGTACAAAAGTGGAAATATAGTTTTTCTTTTTTTTTTCAAAGAAGTTCTTTATTTCAAAATCTATCAGGTTCGCAAAAAGTATATTTTTATTGATGAATTAATATTTGAATATTTGAGAAGATATTTTCAAAGAATTTTCAGAGCAATGAACGTAATTTTGTAGAAATAATTTATGGAAGCAATGGATGTAGATGTATTAAAACGCTATCAGAGGAAGGGAGAAAAGTGTAAATGTATGTAAATAATAATAATAACTCTTAGACCATACATATATATACATACATATAAAAAACTCTTTAGGCAGATGTCTATACTGATACTCTCTAAAGTATCGATAAAACAATTTCAGATTTATGCTCGTTGGAAGGGTGACATTTCGCAGTAAAAAATTTTTTACTGCTTTTTTTTTGTTTTTTTTTTTTTTTTCGTGCATTCAGTTGTGAGTTACAGGGTGTTAACAATGGAAGTGAACAAAGAGAACATTTTAAAGTTTTTATTTGGCAAAGGCGAAAATACAAGCCAACCGGCTAAAATTGTGAATGGTGTTATTGTTCCGATACTGTAACAGCCAATTAAGTTTCGTAGATTCCGCCCAGGTATTTTTGATGTTAAAAATGTCCATAAAATCGGAGAAATGATCGAAGTTGACCGGCATGTTAGCAGTCGTAACATCGCACAGGAGCTAAAAATCGTCCATAAAAAAGTTTTAAACCATCTACAATTGACCAGAAATGGCCAGAATTTGTCAACAGGAGAGGTGACGTGTTCCACCAGGACAATGCTAGGCTACACACATCTACAGTGAGCTTGGTTGGGAAGTTTTAATACATCCGCCATACAGTCCGGACTTGGATCCAGCGATTGTCATCTTTTTCGTGCATTGTAAAATTTCTTTAATGATAAAAACTTGGTATGTAGGGAGGTTTGTGAAAATCGACTACTAGAGATTTTTTGCAAATAGAGAGCAGGGTTTCTATGAAGTTACGTTTAAAATGACAACAAATCATACAACAAAACGATGCATATTTTTTTAAGACTATCAGAATGAGAAGCATCGATTTTTAAAAATATTAGGTTGAATTATGGCAATTTGCTTAGAGTGGTGAAACCTTCTGATCAAGAAACTAGAATTGATACACATATCAAATTTTGAAGGATTATCAGAGCTAAATGTGACGATTTATTAAAACATATTTTCAAGAATCTCTGAACAATACTCATAGATATTTGGATTTTTGAAGAATGTTATAAAGCATTGATTGGTTTCTAAGGTGAATATTTTTAAGAGAGTTTTTTTTTAGCAAAATATTTAATAGTTTGGGCACGTTTTCAACCGAATTGGCTGTAATTTGTGTTATCATTGGATATTTGTATTAAAAATCACCAATATGAAAATCTGAAAATTTATATTTTTGATTCTACTACTTAACATTCATGAGTGATACTCCACAATAAGTTTTGTATTTCAATTGAGTATCAAACATTATCAATATTTCTCTAATTTTTATGATATATATACGATATATATCTAATCTCGGTATTTTGAAGAGTTTGGTTACGTTTTTCAAGCACATTGCCTTTAATATAGCATTTTCGATTATTATTGGGTACACAATGTTCCTACCAAAAATTGTTAATATTGACATAAATTTCGGGGTAGTCTCCATATAACAGAACACCCCATTATTCGTTATTTGGAACTAAATTGATATCAATTGAATATTTTAGGTACTCATTAGATGTAAAATATTTCTATCAAAAATTTACTATGGCATAGCCTCACGTATATTTTGGACCGGCCGAACTTACCTATTTTTATTTGTTTTACAGTATTATAGGATGGTGATCCATCACCATTTAAAGATTTATGTTCATCTATGCACTCGTGTTAACAAAATTCACGTTGACTTAGATCTCTATCAGAGCAATACGATTGGATTTTATGCAGACTTTGCAAAGGACTGCCCGAGCTTTGCAATAGAGCTCATTCAGAGCAATAAGTTTGGACCCCCATTCTTGGGTTCAAAAAACGTATTTTTGGGTTTCTATTTAATTCGAACCTGCACTAATTTAAGAATGTCCCTTTAAAATATCAGTGAAACTATCAACAACTCTTGAAGATATATCCGATTTATTGTGACAGCATCATGAGACGACAAAAGTGTCTTTCAAAATTTAAACGCGTTTTCTCGAAACAACGTTTTTACGAATGGCGGGCACTATAACTCAAAACTAATAACCTAATCGGTTCCAAATTTAAACGTGTGATTCGGCCAAGATATTCCTTAGTTTCTAAGATGGTTTGTGGTCGAAAATTGGAGATTTTTCCAAAAAAGATTTTCAAGGTTATTTTTCCTATTCGTTAAGAAGATTTTGAAATTTACACGCAATACTCAAATATATTATCCAGAGAACTTTACATAATTTATTCTTCGTTTTATTTTTTGGACAATTTCTTAATATTTATTAAGCTTTTCCATAGCTTCGAAAAAAAGTTGACATATTGAATCAAATTTGTAGTTTTTCTTCATTTTTGGGCATTATAAATTCCTCCCCAGATCAGCAGACGACCGCTAATTTCATATGAAACTAATGAAAATTAAAAAATATATATATATAACGTGTATATACATATAATAATTCATCAATGTCCTACTGTTCAAGATTTATGTAAGAATTGTTAGGCAATAGAAATGGGACGCTCTCATTCTCGATTTAAAAACGAGTTATTCACATTTAGGTTTTTTCGGTTTTATTAAAAAAAATGTATATATTTTTAATACTTCATGAAAAGTCAAAACCAAATAACATAACATTAAATGAAACCTTACTCTTAGACATATTCATCTCAAAACTTTGGAACAACACAAAAATAATCTTCATATTCTTTAAATTAAAACATAACAAAACTAAATCATGTTCATAACTATCAAAATCCAATGTGGAATATTGCAAAAAATGTGATAACAACTGAAATGCCACAATGCAAAAAAACTAAAACTCCATATACGATTACAATTCATATCCCAGGACAATTGACAAAACTATATCGACACATGTTATAACTCTACACATATTAATATTACAAACACACGCATTCGAATTGTATTTATATCGAAAAATGCGCCAGACAATTCATGATTCATGATAACTGACTTGTGTGTGCGTGTGTTCACGCAATTCCCCTAAGATACGAATACAAATGTTATTTTAAAACAAGATAATTTCGGTAACAAATAAATATATAATTATATGTCGTCGGCTGTTAAAATTTTAATGATGTTTCAACAAAATTCAGGGAATTGTAATTTTGAATTAATTTCAGGTGAGAAATGCAAAGGAATTTTAAAGGATTGAGCTTTGGGCTTACATTTGCAGACACAAGAAGAATTTGTTCAAGTGAGGATCACGATGTCTGTAATCTTCACATCTAGATTTCAATATTGAGGTCATAAGTGAAGTAGAATAAATATTTGAATTATATGAAAAAAATAAATTTTAGACTATTTTAAATTGAATTTCGAAGAACAGGGGTTAAGGGGTTATCCAGGTTTTTTATTATTTAATATTTCCTTTTCATCCATTTTTAAAATTGTACATTTATTTTTTTCTTTTAAGAAGGTATTCCATATTTTGAAAATGTCTACTCATTTCTAAAACCCCTCAATTAATTTACAAATATCCCATTACTATTAAAACAATCTAAAGTACTTAAATATTCCCTAAAGTTCAATTTATAGAAATCACATTCTCGTTTTTTTTTCTTCTATCTAACAAACTGCAATATTCCCCTAATAACTATTAAATATAAGTTTCCTAATGAAGTTACCGAGATTGTCATATATGAATGGCATGTTTTGTGCGGATACATACATACATCCATACATTTATTAAACTCCTCTAAGCAACGAATTTCCCAGACATGATTTCTTGTACGCCAAGTTTTTTCGTTTCGTTGCTCGTTTTTTTCTGTTTATGCTCGTTATTCAAATATAAAACTATATTCCTTGTCAAAGATGGAAGGAAATTTGGAAATGCATATGGGTGTTTGTGTGTGTGTGTGCGAGTTTGTATAAATGCACAGCGGCAGGTTCGTGTGCAAATGGCATATCAAGTACGCCAAAGACGACAACGGCATCAGCACACCAGCAATCATTGACAACTTCAATATCCTAAATTGCATCCTGGCACAATGCGCAATGTGTTTGCATAGATTTTATGTAAACAGGAATGTGCGAATAACATGGTTATCTTTATTAGGATTTATTACATTAAAATGCATAGGATGATGATGATGACGGCAAGGATGTGCAGTAGCGTTGTAAACATAGACACACACATACACTTGATGTGATGCACGTTATGGTGGTGATGCTGATGCATGTGTTGTCTGATATCCTGATTTGGCGTTAGAAGATGGCGTTGAGAAAAAAATCAAGAAACCTTTAAGCAATTGACTGACATGCATGTATGTATTTTGGCGTGAATGTGTCGTGTATTCTGCCCTTCCGGCAGACATTTGCCATTTTGATACTCTGATGATTGGAAATTATGCATTCAAGCGTTAAACTACTTCATTTACACTTGAATATTTTGAACAAAGTTCCATTTCAACTAGGAAGAAAATCTAAACGAGAAAATTTCCTTTGACACAAGTAATCAAGATTTGTGGCATTAGAAAAGAAGATTATTGGATCATTTGATGATATAACAAACTATTTATTTGAAGAAGAAGACATTTGATACAATTATTTACATATGTTTTTTATTCATATTTTTATATTATAAGAAAATGTAATTGTTTTCATAACAAAAACATATTTCCTTTTAATTTTTTAATAATCAAAAATAATTTTTTCTTTATTTACAGGTAAGTTTCCCGAAATGTTTTGTAAACCATTCGAAATTTTTGTAAGTAAATTAAATATCAACCATTCCCGACAATCCTATCCCTCAAAAGAATTAACTATGACATTAATCTTATTATTAAAATGTTCCAAACTAAAAATACAATACTATAATTTTCTGACCGCCAATCTACGGGGATCAATCAATAATTTATCAATGTCTGGCAGGTAATTTATTATCTACCGGCCTCTATTCTAAGGGGAATTATTAGTGTTTGAACCTCCAAATTTGTAGTTGTGAAGGTGTTTATTTAACAACATTTTTTTGTTCGGTTCTCAAAATAAAATAGCCATAACAACAATTTGAAAAGAATTTATGTGAAAATAAATATTTAGAATAAATAAGTTTCAAGGTTGATGTGTTTACTATAAATAGGTGCGAAACTTTTTGTTTGATAGAAAAAAAAGAAAAAGGTAAATAATAGTAATTAATTAAATAAATAAAATGGATATTTTGGAAAATTGAAGGTGACAGAGGTAGAAGCTACTAGCAAATAGGATCAAGTTGATTATTAACCTTGAATACAGCCAACATAAAATGTTTATGTCAATAAATAATGTCAATTAATAAAAATATAAATCCGTCTTTACGGTTATGATGACCTTTACAAAAACAAGTGAAAAAAGAGTTAAGTTCGGCAGGGCGGAACCCTCCACCATAGGTATACTGACAGATAATTTCAATGAAAATATAGGGAACATACCAATAAGTAGGCCTATACCGATAATTCTACAACTTAAAACTAAAGGGGGCCAATATTGATTACATAGTGTAGGAATTAGCGAATATTTAAGGTTATTATTATATGAGGGCTATGCCTAATTAATGACCGATATATGTCAATTTCGAACCCAATACTTTAGTTTTGTAACTCAATTCTTTTCTTCAGGAGGTAAAATTATAAGGGGGAGATGGCTAAATGGTGGCTGATATATTTCATTGACTATTTCGACTAACGACTATCACCTATACTATGGTGGAAAACATTGTATATGGGGACAACCCCAACACACGGAACCAATCAGCTAACTATTTTATTACAAACCAATAAGGAAAGTAGAAAAGTCGGATTGGGCCGACTATATGATACACTTCACCACTATATGTATATTGTATAAGTGTATCCTGACAATTTCATGTCATGTCAACCTATGCTAAATTTAACTTCAATCAGATTTAAGGAAATCGATTTATAGCAAATATGATACACGCGAATCAGTACGCCGCACTGTTAATAATATAATCGCAATCAGACACCCGTTCGAAATTTACATAAAATCGGACGAAAGTATATATGGGAGCTATACCTAAATCTGAACCGATTTTCACGAAACTTAACATGTGTAATTCTAGACTCAATTCAGTGCGCTATACCAAATTTCATGCAAATCGAAAGATATGTAGGGACTCTGATGCAGCATTTACATAAAATCGGACGAAAAAATATATGGGAGATATATCTGAACCGATTTTCACGACTCGTTCTGGACCTACTTCAGTACCCTATGCCAAATGTCGTGCAAATCAAAAGATATATGGGGCTTCCGTGCCCCATTTACCTAAAATCGGACAAAATATATAGGTGAGCTATATCTAAATCTGACTCGATTTTCGTGCAAATCGAAGATATATTGGGGATTTGGTGCACCATTTACCTAAAATCGGACAAAACTATATATGGTAGCTAGCTATATCTAAATCGGAACCGATTTTCACGAACCTTGGCACAAATCATTCTGGATGTAATTCAGTACTATATGCTAAGTTGTGTGCAAATCGAGAGATGTGTTGGGCCTTTGGTGCACCATTTACCTAAAATCGGACAAAACTATATATGGGAGCTGGACACACATCATTCTGGACAAATCGAGAGATATATATGTTCTTAGGTACCCATATCGGAGAAAAAAATATATGGGAGTTATATCTAAATTTAAAGCGATTTTCCTTCGGCCGAATAAGTGACTTGTGACAAATTTCATCCAAATCGGATCATAAATGCGACCTGTACTTTGTTTACAATTTAACAACCACAGACGGGCGGACGTGCGGACGGACGGACATGCATAAATCGACTCAGAAAGTGATTCTATGCATATTCTCAAAAGAAACCATGTCGATTCCTATTGCGTGTTACAAACATATGCACAAAGACATTATACCCTGTACCACAGTGTGGTGAAGGGTATGGGGGAAGGCTATATGGGGACTACCCCTAAAAGAAGGCGAGAAATAATAATTTTTGGGAGGGACATTTGTTACCATATACTACTACGAAATACCAAATTAGAGCGCATTCGGCTGAAAAACGCTCCCCTTATATGGGGGCTACCCGAAAAAATGGGCCTATATTTATAATTATTAGTGGAGAGATTTGATACCCAATAAAAGCTCAAAGTACTAAATTACAGCCAACTTGGTCAAAAATGCGATTAAAAAAATCCCAAAATTTTTGAAAATTGGTGGTATCGTTATATGGGGGCTACAAAAAAGTGGACCTATATTAAAAATTTAAAATTTAATCGCTTTGTGCCAAGCCCGGACTGTATGAAGGATGCATTAATATATACTTTATAAAATCGGAAATGATCTTTGCAATACAATAGACACTGGAAGTAATGATCTAGGATTCTTACATCCCGTGACGATATTGCATTATCTGCTCACGCACAACATCAATTTTCTGAGGTACAATGGCCGTTTTTGGACGAACTTCATAATCATCATCTTTGGAAGACCCCCTCGCCCGCAGAAACTGATTCCATTGAAATAAATTATTCTACCTATATATTTTATTTATAAAAAAATTATGTAAAATCATGCAGCCATAAAATACCTTATTACATAAACTGTCTGCAATATTTCCATACCCTATATTAATCCAAATACCCTATAATAAAGTGGTGATTTTCAAGATGTCTTCTAAAGATCAAAACCCTTAAAAAGTTCTTTAAATTCTTTCATCGGAATATCCAACACGTACTTTAGTTTGCTATCTGCTATGTTTTCATTTTTTTTTTTTTTTTACTTAAAGGTGGGTCATTTCCCCTTTGGTCATCAATCCAATTGACTTGGCTATTTATCTTTATGAAATCACTAAAAATATGTTGCTGCCTTAATGACATTAACTTTAGTCTTGGTTTGTGTTTCACTTCTTCCTTTTCTGGTTTTGTTTCCATTTAAATTTTCCGCTTCAGCTTCTGTTTCTTATTTGTCATTTGTTGTTTTATTTGATTTCCTTGGTTCAGGGGTTTTTTCGTTAAGGCTAAATGTATTTCTTCTCTCTGGCTATTTCACCAAATGTTTGCCAATTTTATTGAGTTTCAGTTTATCGTTGTTTTTGTGTTTTTTTTTCTATTTCAAAATAGTGTCCTGATGTCAGTTTTCCGCTCTACTCAACCTTTATTTTATTGTTTTCCTATCTAATGGAACCAACAAGAAGGCACCGAGAGACAAACATAGAAACCGAAAGAAAAACACGGCCGACACTTTTGCTGATATCCTTGTAAATGTTTATACAATATTAGGTGTATATGTATGTGCCTCTGTGTGTGTGTGTGTGTGTGTTTGTGGTTGAGTGTGTTTATAAGTTCTTAGGGTTCCTATTTGATTTGATTTGATACTATTTTGTTCATTTTGCTGTTTTCTTTTTTTTATTATTTTATTTTATTTTCTATTTCTATTATTGTTATGTTCTTCAAGTTGCCATTTTGTCTTCTAAAGGTTTCTTTTTGCAACGATACGTTTTTACTGTTGTTTATTTTTCGTTATGTAGCTGCTCCGTGTGGTTGTGTTTTGTAAAGTGTGTGTGAAAGTGCTGTTTTGGCTCTATCTCTGCCTCTCCCACTCCCTCTCCACCGTGTACAAATAACACAAGTGAAAGACAAAGCTTTTAAAACTGTGGCTTTATACAACACGGCAAAACATTGGTAAAAGCAATTTCCTTGGTGTTTCCTAACAAAATGTTTGTTGTATCCTTGTTTTGTTCTCTTCATGTTATGTTTTCTGTTCTGCAACAAGCCATACCATCGACTGGACTCACCGACAAACACGAACTCGAAACATTTGGAGAGGAAATGTTAGTGTGAAAAAATATTGAACGGAAAATACCTGCTATGAAAACAAGGTTTTGTCCTTGTACAGCTATAGCTTAAATGTGAATTGTTTTGCAACATCCACATCGGTGCAGTTGGGTTTTTTGTCTACCTCAAAGAAATTCATTTTGGTTTCCTTTAAGAGTTTGTTTCTTGCTACAAAGGCAAAATTTCATGTTGCACACACCTACACATACATGCATACATCTACTTCATTTTGGCATTGCCAAATGTGTTTCCTAACAGGATACAATGCTGTTTGTTGTTTAACATTTCCTAGAGATGTTGGTTTTTCATATAAGGGGGTCTAAGAAAATATGTGAAGTGTTTTGTATCTGTTTAAATAGCGAAGAAAAATGATTTAATTGGACTATATCAATACGTTTTTTTTTGGGTCCATATTTAATACAAAAGATGTCGCTTGTTATAAATGATTTTTACAGGAGATTTAGGGTCCATTGTCTGAAATTACGACAGATAAATAAAATTACCGTCGAAAAGAAAAAAATACCAACAATTCTTAAAAATCGGATATCGTTATTTAATATTATGATATTCCAAGCATAGTGGAAGACACTCCCAATAGTGGACTATTTCGGATTTTTTTGGTCTGAAATATAAATCATATGTGGCGGACTCGGAATATTGACTTGAACCTCCAAATTATGGTCCCCCATACATAAAATTTCAGCGAGAAACTGATTATTCGATATTTATATCATTCAGTGACTGGAATTGAACCTACATTTCTCTCATTATTCTCAAATACATATATTCTTCTTACATATATTTCCTTTCTGGCCGCATGAAGATTCAATAGGTCTAACCATAAGTTTTGAAAAGTTCATATTTCTCCAATTAATATTTCCATATGTTGAAAGCTTTTCCTTCGCCTTGTCATGTTGTCTTGAATGTATGCTTAGGGTTTTAGAGTTTTTGGGAAAAAATTAAGACGATCGAGTGGATTTATCTTGTTTAGAATTTCTAGTTTTTGCCCAATCAGCTTTTCCACACCGATTTTTGAAGGATTCAGGGTATCTTCATGTGGCAAAAATCGATGACCACGCATTTCTTCATTGGGTGCAGAGTCAGAACTGTACTGCGGATGACCCATCCATTCCTCTTTTTGATCGGTCCAAAGGGTGCTGGATCGACCCAATGTTTAAGAGCTCAAACTCTTCATCTTTTCGACGCTCAAATTTACCAAAGACCCCAGGCAAAAAAATTTTGGTGTATCACATCGAATTAACCGCTCCAGCGGAACAATCGCCACATGACCAGTTAGTCCAAGAACCAGGCGACAAATTACTATAATGCGATTCTTTCTCGGACAAATTTTATTGGAATTAATGCATCTTCTAAGACCCACGTTGCCGAATACGGATTAGTTTCGGGCTCATACGCTAGGTTTGGGTACCTCTATGACGTCTTCTGAAGCATCGTGAATTCTTACAAAATATCTTCCCACTAATCGAAACGGGGTCCACGTTGTCGAATACGGATTTGATTCGGGCACATAGACAAATATTAAATACCTCACTGTCGTCTTCCGAAACACCGTGATCAAATTTTTGCAAAATTTCTTCCCACCAATCGAAATCAGACGTTTTGCTCGATAGTCAAATTTTGCGGGATCCACCGTGAACATACAATTTTTATGGGCAGATATTCATGAGTATGGAATGTATGCTGATGGAAGAAATATTTAGGTATGCCTTTATCTCTCAGTGACGCCATCAATGTCTTGGACGAACTTTTTGGACGATGGAACCATTGAATAAAAATCTAGTTTCTCACAGAAACTAACAGATGGTCCATCATCACCATACAAACATTTTAGTTCATCGATACGCTCTTTTCGTAAGAATCGTCAAAAGTTGGTATAAGTGAGTCGATTCCTTATTTTCCATATTTATCCTGAAAATAACATAACACATGGATGGCATTGCCTAAGTCACAAATTTATATATAGTAGCCACTAAGTCCACGTTTTGGCATAATCAACACATATATCATTTCATATCGGCCTTAACGTTGAAACGTTTTCTTTGTCGCTCAAGTCGTATCCATAGTTGTACTTACTATCCATTCTGAAATTTGGCCTTGGATTTATGATGCCACACAAAATATTTTTTTCATTAATATGTATAACTTAATCATCCATTCAAAATCAAGTATTCCATATTCCAATACCCCCCTCAAATAAAAATTCATTTGTTTTGCAGCCCGTCATGGGTTAAATTCATTTATTTCTGATTTATTTTTATTTCTTATTCATTTGAATGGTTTCATTATTTCATATTGAAGTTTTCAGTCAGTTTTTTCTTCTTTCGTCGTCGTCTTCTTCTACTTTTATATTCATTATAATGTGGTAGTGTCTTGAAATCATGACAGTTATTTGTCTTTTCCTGGCTTTCTTTGTTCGCAAATATTTTTATGATTTTAATTTTGCCTGAAAGGAAAAAAGAAAAACCAACAATAACAACAAACAGGTCAACAAATACAGAAGGAAATGGAAAATGTAAAATAAAATTTCATTACTTGGCATGAGACAATGATTTTTTCACTTTAGTATGTGTGTGTGTGTGAGTCCTCCTTAAACATTTGCATAAATTCTTTGTAAAGAAGAAGTAGAAGAATTTCAGCAATATTGTCATTATGACACAATATTCCATAATAACAAAATGGCTACAGCCATTGAAAAATATTGCAAATAAAGAAAAAACAATGGCGTGGGAGGGAGGGAGCTATAACTTCAAACAAAAATTACAGAAAACCAAAAGACCAAAAATATCTAGGCAACATTATTTGTGAAATTCAGGCACCTCCAAACAATTGTTTCTGATTTTCCTCTTTTTTCGCTCAAATAAAAAAATAATATCAAAACCCGAACAAATAAAAAACTCATTTAATTCCTTTATTAGTTTCAAAAGCAAGTGGCTCAAAGACATCACCCAAAAAAAAAAAAAAAAAAAAAATAACCAATGTGTTTATCACAGCTAGCCCACAAATAATATATTCATATATTTTTGTTTTTAAACAACTACAAATTTACAACCAAATGCCATTAAATTTTAATACAATTTGAAAATTGTGATTGTGTGTGTGTCTGTTTCCCTCTCTCTTTGTTCACTGATTTATTCTTTTAAAATACATAATTATAATTTTAAATTGTCCATTTGTCATTTTTTGGGGAAATTAAAAGCTTTGGCAACTGTTTGAAGTACCCAAATAGGAAAAAAACAACAACAAAAATATTAAATGTCCCATAGACGTTATGACCAAAAACAATACACAAAAAACGTAACAAGGACAACGGATGGCTGTGATATTACAAAAACGACAACAACAACGTCAAAAAAACAACCCCTTTAATTGAATTTCCTGTCAACACAAATTTAGTCCTGCGAAATGAAAACAAAGCACTGGCTCTAGCAGCCAGTGATAGCTAGTCTGAAAGGTGACAGACAGGGGGTTGAAGAGAAAATAAACTGGAGGAGAAAAAATTTTGTTTTTTAGGATGGGTATCCAATTTTTGAAAATTATACAAGGCTCATTTTTTGGATTAAAAAAATGTCAGCATAGCTTTTTTGAAGTTTTTAACAATATGTATACCCTACACAACTATGTTGTCAGGGTATTATAGCTTTGTGCAGCCCCAAAAGTTTGTAACGCCGCAAAATATTGTCTTAGACCCACCGATCGTCATATCTCGACTAGCTGAGTCGATCTAGACCTGTGTGTACGTCCGTCTGTCCATTATAGTTTGTAAACACGATACAGGCCACAGTTATGAACCAATCTTCACGAAATTTTGCATGTAGGATGGGTTTTGGTCAACGACGACCCCTATTGTTTTTGGTAAAGATCGGTTAATATTTAGTGGATGAAATGGACCAAATACTTAATTTTTGTCGGTTTTTCTGGGTGCTCCAGGGGCCGCAATTATGGTCCGAACATCGCGAAATTTTACATGGAGAAGGGAATCGGGCCAAAGAATAAACATGACTGTCTTCATAAAGATCGGTCAATATATAGCGGGTCAAATGGACCCTGACTTTTGTGTGTATTTACTCCTGAAGGACATAGACCTAGAAGTTAATAGTACATCGTAGAGGATTGGTTAACCTTTAAATTGATACCAATTATATTGTCGTATGTACTCGGATGTGGGAGTTACAAGTAATTATTTACATGTGCTTACGTGTTCAGATATTATTTAATAATTCATTGCCACACTAGAGTGCGGAAATATAGCGCTGATCGCTTTCAAATTTTCCATGAGGTTCCAGTTATGGTCAAGGACAACGCATATAACTTTCGGTGATGATTGGATTATAATTATGGGATGAAGTGGACCGAATACTTCATTTTTTTGTGTTTTTTCGATAGAACCGCAGAAAGTTGTTTAGGCTGTACTGCTCCGGACTGTTTTTCTTCGCTAAAAAAATACAATAAATTCCTATCTTTTGACAGCCCCGTTTATTATTCGTATTTTTAGGATCTTAGGCCGGTTTCCCATACGAAGTTGCTGTAATTTGGCAATACGGATTTTTTATGCTGTACCATTCTTTAACATAGCAATCATTTAAAGATACGCACCATTTTGAATGTGTTGAAGATTCTAACCGATTTTTCCAACCAGATTAAGATAAAAATTCTGCCAGGAGGGGTCAGGCGAATATAATCTCTCCCATACGAACATATATGGAAACATTCATCCTAAGACTGACGGGCCTATTTTGATACCCTTCACCACACTGTGGTATAGAGTATTATGTCTTAGCGCATATGTTTGTAACAGCAAAAGAAATCGAGATAGACCCATGGTTCTTTCGAGAATATACATAAAATCACTTTCTGATACGATTTATGCATGTCCATCCGTCTGTTGATGTTAAATTCTAAACAAAGTACAGGCCTCATTTATGATCCGATTGGGTTGAAATTTGGCACAACAATTTTTTTCGCAGACAATTTCCAGGATCATTTTTAACATAGAATTTATATAAAGGTCTCTCACCATTTTCGGTATGTTGAAGATCCTACCTGAATTTTCCAATCAGATTACCTATAAGTAAGTGGATAAAAATTCTCCAGGCAAAGTTTAAATTAGGTCCATGCTTTCAAATGGAAAGAGTCAGGCGAATTTTTTTTTTCGAAAACACTGTTCCCGTTTGTTTTTCAGAAATATTATCGCAGCCGAAACAAAAAAATCACAATTTGTTCTTGTTATTACAAGCCATGAATTAGAGGCCACGCGTATTTGTCGCTTTTCTTTTCTATTTGTTGTTGCTTAGTTTGTTGCTTTTTTGATTATTATTCGCATTTCGCCTTGACAAGTAGGTGGCATGTCATTTTGACCTTTAATTTCATGTTTTTAATAACCTACAATTTAACATTTCGTCCTTACATCCGATGCACACCCCAGGGGATAGACAAGTTTTCTTTTTTTGAGTTGAAGTGTAGGGGTCATCAAGGGGGAACATTAATGGTCACTACCATATCTAAAATAACAAGAAAGGAAAAACAACAATTGAGAAAAAAAGGGTTGCTTTTTTCTTAGTCTTTCACACCCCATTTATATAAATTGGATACACCATTCTTCAGCAACATTTGGCTTGTCATCAATCAAGCGTAACGGGCTTTTCTTTTTGTTCTCTATTTATTTCTTGGTGCGTTGTGTTTTTTTCACTTGGCCAACAAATGTTAAAGAAATCTGAACGTGTATTTGTTTTTTATTATTATTTGAAGAAGGGAAGAGGGGGGCTTTCTTCATATATTTTGTTGTTATTTTTCAAAGGCAAATGAAAAGGTCATTTAGTTCATGTACTTTTCTACGTTTTCCTGTCCAACTGGAACGCCCTAATAGCTTTTATATTTCACAAAACAAAAAGAAAATATGAAAAAAAACAACATTTACTTTTCATGGTGGGCAATATTATTGACCCCATCCTGTAGCTGCCTCCCATAACCGTTTAAGGATGAATGAATGAATAAACCCCCTTCAACAACAAGTTGTTTGTTCAATATTTTTCTTTTGTTCGTTCGCTCGTTTGTGATATAATAATTTATAGGCGTGAGATAATAGTAACCAATCTATATTGTATTGAAAATGTGTGTTCGTGTGTGTGTGTGTGCGTTAAGTCAAAAGTTAGCTAGTTACCCTTTTTGGGGGGCTATTGTATAAGAAGATAACATGTTTGTGTGCGATTTCTTCCTGTAGAACATTTGTTGGCAACGTAGAAAATGTCATTAAATTTAATTATTTGCAAAAACATCTGGTGACCTTAACACCGATGTGACCCAGTTTGTTGTATAAACGAGATGGAAAATATTTAATTTCGAAACGAAATGGGATCCCATGTTTAGATTATTAATGGATTTTTATTTTTAGTTTTTTGTTAAATTGGAAATTTATTTTTTGATAGGTTTATTGGATATTGGGTGGGGGTGTTATCTTTACAGGATAGTTATTAAATTAAAGGTGTGTCCTTTAATAGCTTGTTTGTCTCTTTGATCCGTTGTTTAAGCTAAAATTTATTTGAATAATAGGTGTAACAAACCCTTCCTTCCTGAAGTCATTATAATCCAAATAAAAATTAGTCATATCAAATATTAATGACAATTAAAATTGAATTTATAACATATAGATACGCCTTAGGCAAATGGCGCCACCGGTATTGATTCCTTGTTAATTTTTCGGGAAGTAAACATGATTCACATAGTTCGTTTATATATAGGACATTGTTTATTTTGGTCGTTAGCTTATAGCCTAGACAGACGACAGCCTTAATTTGCATTAACAGCCTTAATTCAAATTAAATTGTACATTATCCTCATTGTTAATGCACAAAATCAAACTGAATTTATACTGAATTAACCAATTTCAATATGGCAATGCTGTCGAAATTCTATTGATTGTTGTCAAATTTGTTTATGTTTATGAAAATAAATATGAGAAATAATAGCAAATTTCAACATTCTTTCGAATTGGGAGCCATTTCGTCAACATTATAGCCGCTATCCTTCCTTTATGTTAAGTATTTTTTTACACAGATTTAATTCCGAAATATGTTGCAGAAAAATGTCAATATATTCCTCCTACATACAGACAAACAATTGTTTTGAAACAAAAAACTGTTTCGTAAATGCAGAAACATTCGTCTGTCAGGGGTAAATATTAATTCAAATTAAGAATTTTTTAATTCAAATTAAGGCAGTCGTCTGTCTATGGTATTAGCACCGATAAAGGTCTCCTCCTCAGCTAGTTTATACAATGTTTTGGATTTGGCAGTGAATTACTGGTCGTCCAATTTCCGATATCAACGTGATTATTTGAGAATTTAAACAAAATAAAAAAATCTCATATTATATTCTTGATTAACGTGTTTTGTTACGGAATGCATTTTAATATTAAATTCGGACACAACATTCCCAAAATCAAGGAATCATCTTTTAAATTCGGCAATTACTGCCCAAAGCAAATTAAAATAGGAAAAACGACATGTTTGTCCCAAGACAAGTTAAAAATTCGTTAAGCTTGGTCTAGCCGAACGTTCCATATCCTCCAACATGAATTGGGCCAAAATTTGGCTAGGTGGGCATTATAAATTAAAGACAGGTGAAAACGAAATACAGAACTACAGACACTCAAAACGGAAAATTGATGTAGGACCTTGAACATACTGAGCATGAAGCTTGACCTTTGAATGGAGGCTATATTTTTTCTACATATATTTTTTCTAAAAATTACATCTTGAAGATCCCAGAAGCCCAAATTACAAACATTTCCTATTGTTAAAAATATAGTCAATTCTGTTGGAAAATACCTATGAAGGGGCTGGACCTTCAAATAGGGGCTATACCCAAAGATCTACCAGAATTTATAAAATTTTGCAAATATCAAATTAGAATCAACTCGATTGACAAATATGTCGGAAATCTTACAACTAATGAATATTAAGGGTTACCATTACATTGTGACTATATCGGAATCCTGGATCGATACCACTATGAAACGGCTAGAATCTTCGGTCAAAATAGGTATTGAATTTAAATGGGAAGATTTCCTATTCAATGAGAATCCAAATATGTAATATGTTGTACACCGTGTTCAAGCTCCCCGATGGTACAATTATATGGGGTCTATACGATTCCCAATTACAACTCAAAATATAAAACTTTTGCTGATTCTATTGAAAAACTTACCCAAACTCCCCAAAATACCGAATAGTAATGAGCCAATATTCATAATCTGTAGTAAAGAGATTTTCTATCCACTTATAATGGAAAATATTTACAACAACCGATTTGGTTGAAAAGCGTACCCGAAAATACCAAAATTTAGGAGATGTCTTTATAAGGGGGCTACCCTGAAAAATGACTCAATATTGATAATTTTGTATGGGAATGTGGGAAGAAATAGAAAAAAATCCAGACAATTCGATTGAAATCTAACTGTTCTTTCACAATTTCTTCAGTGGCTTCTGGCCTTTAGATGTGTTAGAGCTCGTGTTCTTTATTCGTAAATTTCCGAAGCTGTCTTCAGGGGAAAAAAACCTGAAACCCCTTTAGAATTGCAAATTCTCGGTTGCCCAAGCGAAACAGTCCCACATGACCAAATTGGCGAATAACTAGGCGATCTTTTGATCATCTTTAAAGACCCAGGCTGTAGATTCCTGCTTTGATTTAGCACTCATACGCATACATTCCTGATTCATCAACTTCTGGCGACCCTATGAAGGACTTCTGAAGCACCAAGGTTGTGTTTTCCAAAAATTCGGTTGCATTTTTTGAGCGATCACCAAAGTGTGGGTGATCCAACAAGAACAAAAGTCAAATTAATACCAGTGGAAAAAATTCCCAAAGTGTCCCCACCTCACGGAATGTTATATGGCTCCGCGATGTGTTTCTAGGTAGACCTCAATAACCTTGAGATTCAATTTTGGCACCATTTTAGTTATGCTATGAGCACTTTTCATAAGGTATCTATCTCCATTTTTCACTTATGGTGCTGGCCAGAATAACCTGCATATGATCGTAATAATGTTATCCAAATGTCACTTCCTTATATTTCAGGCTTTGGGTTTCCGGGATATTTGTGGGGTTTCCATATACCTTGCAGTCCAACAATGCGAGATAGTCTCTGTAGATCTTCTTATTATGACTGTATGCTGGATATCTTGTGAGATAGAAGACTGAAATCATCAACAAAATCTAAGTTTTCGAGTCTCCCAGCCTCTTCTCTGAGAGCAAACTTCGGTACAAGTCTGCAGTAGGGATAACAGTTAAGCAATCTTGCTTAACAACCCCGTTGGTGAGACTTGATGTTGCCGCTGACTTGATGTTGCCGCTGTGAAGAACTGAAATTTCTGCATCCTCGTTCAATCAATTTTCTATAATGATTGGATATTTTACGATCGAATTCCCGGTTTAACTTTATTATAAAGCGTTCAAATACGAAAGCGATCATCTTCTAAAAACCTGAGACAATTTATTACTTTCATTGGCAATAAATGCAATTTAGAAATGCATTTTTTTCCCTTTTCGCAAAAGTGTTAGTGCCAGCTAGCATTAATCGCGACTAAATAAGTATTTTACTGATATCGGCAGACAATTTTTTTTGCTATACATTCTCCACGAAAAGACTAACCCAAAATAAGCCAGGGAACATCATGAAAATACAATCATAAAAAAGTAGAAGAAGACAGTAGCAGCCAAAGTAAAGTTAATGCCAAAATGAGATAATGCAATACGTTTTGGCGGGGTGATATATAAGTAGGGATAAATCTTGTTTGTTGGTGGTTTTACTTCGACGACATCGTCGTTAAATTTTTCCTTTTTTTACTGAGCTAGAAAATTGTATTAAGCTTTTATAATGTGGCTATAACGATTGCAATGTTACATACATACGGGGCGACATATAAAATTTTTTGTTACTGGTCGAAAGGTATACTTCAATGAGCTGGTTGTCTGTCGTTTGTCGCCAGAGAGTTGAGCTAAAGTATGGGATAAAGAAAAAAAACGAAATTTATAGCATTAAAAAAATCGTTTTTTTTTTCATTTTGAGGTTTAAGTAAAGAATATAAAACCGCCCAACGACATGACCTGTAGAAGAAAAAGTAATAGCCAAAAAAGGGAGAACAGACAAAAAAACCGGCTATAAAATCACTGATGGCACATTGGCTGAAGAAGAAAAAAAAATAAAATCTGTTAGAAAAATATTATAGTAGCCCAAGTATATTAAGTTGAGTTTTATTTGTGCTGAAGTGACTTTATGGTCCGGCGATAAAACTTCTCGCCATAAGATAAAGCACACCGAGAAAGCACGGACGGGCAAGTGAAAGAAACCATCTTTAGACTTAATGATGAAACATAAAATATTAAATTTCTAAAATAGATTTATAAACTGTTGTTAACCATCACCGCCATCACCACCGACATTGCCATCATCAGCCTCAACTCCCCGTTGATAACCATTTCCCGGGGTCCATAAAAAATAATAAAAAAATTCAATGGGTGGGTGGTGACAATATGTTTTCAGCTTTTTTTCCTTTTTAGTGTTTTTCTGTCCAGGAATTTGTATACGACCAAGGACGACACTAAGAAGATGACTTGGATGATAAAAAACAAAATATGATGTGGTTATAATTTATGATTTATGTGTTTTTTATTAAAAGTTCTATTCTGCGTAAAGTTTGTGGTTGGCGGGGGGTGTCCATGAAAATGTGTTCGTTCAATTATTTTAAAACTTTATGGTCATTTCTTTTTTGTTTCTGTTGGTTGTCTTTACTTGGCCAGGATCTTTCGTGTGTCCTTATGCGTGTACCTTTTTTTGCTTGTTATTGTAATTTGTTTCGATTTTTTATGTCATAAGGGTATCGATGATCGGGGTGTTTTTTCTTGGTGAATTTTTATGTGAGGCGGGTGTTTTTTTTTTTTTTTTTTTTTTTGGGGGGGGGGGGTGTGTGGCTAGAAGAATTATCATCAGTTAGGTGGGTACGTATTTTAATTTGTTTATCCTTAAATAATCAAGTCTATAAAAAAAATCATGAAAAAACTAAAACGATTTGAAGTCAATTGACATAATGTGTTAAACTTAAGGGAACCCACCCCCCCCCCCCCCCATTCTCGATATTAATTTTTCAAGATTTTCAATGGGCTGGTAAATCAAAACCAATGCTTGTTAAGGT
The DNA here is from genome assembly GCF_032173495.1 of Musca vetustissima. NCBI lineage: Eukaryota > Metazoa > Arthropoda > Insecta > Diptera > Muscidae > Musca > Musca vetustissima. Next base: position 37,995 of record NW_026881276.1, on the reverse strand, counting down.
TTGTAACTTTACACATATATATTTGAAGATTTAAAAATTAAGAAAAATAATTTACAAAAAATTTTTGTTATTGTTTTGTTGTTGTTTTTTGTAATTAAAGCAAAGTCCTTATTTTTGATGGCGGGCATGATAACTCCTCACTGGAACATCGGAATCCGAAAATTCCAACGGTGTTAGAAAGAGTACACATCTGGCTCTCGTATGAACTAGGATTATTGACTTCGCTCTAAAATTAACAAAATGGTGGACCTTTGAAAAAATATTTTTGAAAAATCGCCGATTTTTTTCCAAATCCCAAGTTAAAAAATAAGGAAGATCTTCACCGATTGGCGATATCCTAGTTCATACGATAGCTATACACTCACAGAGAAACGTGTAAAAATTTGAAGTCGATTGGGTTATTAGTTTTTGAGTTATCGTGCCCGCCATTCGCAAAAAAATGTTTAGAGAAAAACTCGTTTAAATTTTGAGAAACCCTTCAGCCGTCACTTGATGCTGACACAATAAATCGGCTATATCTTTAAGAGTTGTTGAGATTTTTATTTGAAATTTTGTAGGGACATTCTTTAATTAGTGTAGATTCCAATTATATCAACAACATTTTTGACCCCGAGAATGGGGGGGTCCCCTTAAGGAAATTATATAAGATAGTGATATATATAGGGTTGTGATGTAATAAATACCCTTAAAATATTCTCATTTATAGCTCCTGTAAACCTTCAATAAAAATATGCCTTAATGATGCGAACTCATAGCTTCTATAGATCTGAAAAATATGTCCAAGGTTTCAACTCTAAAAACCCTTTAAAAATATTATGTCTTTGGAAAAAATATTCTTTAGAAATCCACGCTAAAGTTCAGATAGGCTCCAGAAAAGAAATATTTCAACATCCACTAAATCCACGCTTATTACTTCCGAAGTCCTCCTATAAATATTTTTTAAAAATCCACGCTTATAGCTCCCGAAGTCCTTCAATATATGCTCTTTAAAAATTCACGCTTATAGCTCCAGAAGTCCTTCAAAAATTTTTCTTTAAAAATCCACGCTTATTGCTCCCAAAGTCCTTAAATAAATAGTCTTTAAAAATCCACGCTTATTGCTCCCAAAGTCCTTAAATAAATATTCTTTAAAAATCCTTCAATAAATATTCTTTAAAAATTTACGCTTATAGCTCCGGATGTCCTTCAATTAATATTCTTTAAAAATTCTCGCTTATAGCTCCCAAAGTCCTTAAATAATTATTCTTTAACAATCTACGCTTATAGCTCCTGAAATCCGTCATTGATTAATCTTTAAAAATCCAAGCTTATAGCTCCCGAAGTCCTTCAGGGAATATTCTTTATACATCTACGCTTATAGATCATGAGTGCATTTGAAAGATATTCTTGAAAATACCACGCGTACAACTCCGTAAGTTCTTCAGAAAATAATATATATATTTTTAATTCACGCGTATAGCTCCTGAAGTCCTTTATTTTTTTTTCTTTAAAAATCCAAGCTTACAGCTCGTGAAGTCCTTAAAAAAATTAAAAAATACACTTTTATAGCTCTTGAAGTCCTTAAAAAAATATAATTTATTTATAGTTCTTGAAGTCCTTCAAAAATATTATTTAAAAACTTTGACTATTGCTCTCGATATCCTTAAAAATATTCTTTAAAATCGGCTCCAGTGGTTCTTGAAGCCCTTTAAATAATATTATTAAAAAATTCACTTTAATGGCTCATAAGGGACTTCAAAAAATTCTCTTTAAAAATTAGACTTTTTAGACCTAATATTCCTCTAAAAATATTCTTTAAAATTTCACGCCAAGAGCACTTGAAACTCTTCAAAAAGTATTCCTTAAAAATTCAAGCTTTATTAGACCTTTAAAAAAATATTCTTAAAAATTTGGTATTGTAGCTCCAATAATCCTTTAAAAATATTTTTTCCTACCTACCTCTCCTTCACATTCCCAATTCTGCATAGCGTTTTTTTATTCAAACCTGGGATTTTTTATGAATTTCATAAATCAATATCAAAAATCCCAAAAAATCAATGTTTGTCATTTTAACATTATTTTTTTCTGAGCAACACAACCAAACCAAAAAATTGTTGCAAATGCTTTTGGCCAATAATAAAAATTGATGATGAAGAGGGGACAAAACGTTTTGCCACTTTATTTTAGATACGTCCGATTTTTTTGTAACAAATGTTGCAATAAAGCAAATTTAAAACTGCAGTGCTAAGGTAGTTTTTGTGTGTCATCACAACTTTCTGAATGTGTGTGTATGTCTGTATGTTCATATGTGTGATAGTGCATAAAACCTTTGAGTTATCCTGGTGTCATAGTTACAGCAAAACTCGAAAATCTCTGCAATCGATATGACAAATGGTTTTAGTACGACCGACCAGCAGAGGACTGTGGGGGAAAAAATTCATTTTTATCATCAAATATTTTTGAACACAAACACTGACGCACACCTAGATGTATTTATGTAGATAGATATTAAAAAAAATATCTAACATTTTTATGTCAAAATCTATTCATAAACTCAATGTCAGTAAAGGGTATTTGTAAATGTTACAGTGGATATATTTTTTGTTTTAAAACAGTTGATTTATTCATTAGATTAAAATATATGTATCTCTAAGGGGAAAAATATATATCTCTAAAAAAATAAATATATCGTTAATTTCGGACGGGCCTAATTTTCAATAAACTCCATCATCAGAATATCTAAAATGTCCTTGAAGGACACGTGCCGAATTCAGTATGTTCCAGGACCTAGCACATCCAATCCTGATAGAGTTTTGGTACTATTTAATGTTCACCTCAGTGTGGAGGGTATGTAAGTGTGGTTCGTAGCAGGATAATATTCATATTTTATTCTTTGTCCCACTGTCCACAAAAGTAATACATAAATTACCCAAGTGACCTGTATATGCTATAACCCGAAAATGCTCTTATGCTTTTATGTCGTATCAGCAAACCGAACGATTTCAATAAGGGCATAACTGCATTTGAAATTTATTTCAAGACTTGCATGGCAAAATGTATTGTAAATATCATTGATTTTGCAAGTTAACTTACATATACAAATAGACACACATTTCGATATAAATGCGCATACGCATCATAAATAAAGTCATAAATTTTCGAAAAATTTAAATGTACTTCTACTTCTTCTGGTTCGTTGTATTGTATTCTTCCATAATGCTTGGAGGCATCTCAGCAATGCCTTAGGTGTGAAACTGCATCGTATATACATACATAGGTGTGGAGCTGCAGTGGTCACTGTGTAGATGTGTATTAGTTAAAATACCAAAAGATCTCTTGTTAGGCATCTATGTATTTCTCTCTCGCTCTCCCCCTGGCCATTTGGTATTTGTATAAAAGCTCACACACTTCGTTTAACTGTAGAGTTGTAGAAGAAGGCATGTCGGCATAGATGGCTATGTCATTTATGTCACTTGGTTATGAGCACAAATGTGACATTAGCAAGAGTTATGGCGACACACAAATTGTTCTCGTTGTGCTTGGAGAAGAAGAAAATCTATGGTCATTGTTGTGAGTGTGTTGCTGCTGTTGGTGTAGCTCAAAATAGCCAAAGGCCATTTGTTGAAGTCAAATAGAATTATGAGGGATGGGCATGTTTTTTTTCCTATATTGTACACCTTAATTGAGTCATTGCAGTATTGTGTGTATGTGGGGCAGAGGGGTTTTTTCCTATTCTTATCTATTTGTATAGTCATGAGAATCGAGCCATATATACAAGTAAGTTAATAAAGTGTTTATGCGTTAAGGCTTCTCCTTTCAATGTATGCCCTGTGTGTGTGTACTTCTACTTCCCTGTGCATGTGAGAATACGTCCATATGTGTGTGTATGTCCGTTTGAGTTTGCTGTGTATGCATAAATCACAAGGAGTTATTGTAAATGACAAGTATTCATTCAATAATGAAAAAAAAACAATGAAAAAACCTGCCTATTGTTCACTTTTTTCTGCTGGTGGTGCTTCTCCTGCTTTCCTGCTGTAATCAAATTTAATAATAGTCTGTTTGTTTAAGGCAGTTATAGTTCAGGGGGGTCAATCATACAGACACATAGTTCATTGATGTGTTCATATATTTTTTTTATAGGAGTATAATTATAGCTCATACGCTTATCTGATTTGTTTAACACACTGCTATTGACATATTAATCAAAATATTTGTGTTGTTTTTTATTTCTGCGGGGAAATGTCATCGATAATAATAGGGGACAATATACAGATATGGGGATTTAAAAAAAAATAATGTTTGTTTGTGGTCTTTATACAATAAACCCAGTCGCGAGATGATGGAGGAGTAGGATTTTAAAAGAAATTAATTAATTTTCCGGGATAAAAAAACTTCCTCGCGAAAAAAAATCTAAAAAAATCAGGTCTTGATATAGCAACCATATTAAAAGTCCCGACAATTTTCGAGTGTCATTAATGTTGTGCTTAGCTTTATCTGAGGATAAAAACCTCGAGACCTTCAATACCGATCGAAGGGGTTGTAAGTAAAAGTTTTGAGGACGATCTTAATTTTTTTTCTCAAAACTTTACCTTCAATCCTTCGTGTTTAGACAACAAATTTTTGAGACAAATCACAAATTTGTAGTCCCTACTTCTGCCAGCCTCTTGGTCCTTGTGTAATATACTAATATACAATCGATTTATGTATGTCCGTCTGTCCGCCTATAGATGTTAAATTATAAACAACTAATTGGATGAAATTTGGCATACGTCAATTATTTGGCCCAAGGATGAACCCTATCGGTTCAGATTTAGACACAGCTCCCATATATATTTTCGTCCTATTTAATGAAAGTTGTGCTCAAAAAAACTATATATATCTTTCGATTTGCACGAAATTTGGTTTAGCCGATTGGCACACAATTGTGTATATGTTCGTCCGATTTAAAGTAATTGGTGCACTAAAGACCCATAGCTAGGCCGATTGGCACAACGTACTGAAATTAATATTAATTAATCTCCGACAAGTTTCCTTGAAATTGGTTCAGATTTAGATATAACACACCTTCCATATATAATTTCGAATTATTTATGTTAATTGAACATCAAATAATCAATGGGTGTCTGATTGAGATTAAATTTTAAAGTGTGCAGCATGCCGAATGGCGTGTGTCAAATTTGATTTAAATCGATTTACAAGATTCAGCATATGTTGCAGAATCGAAAGATGTTAGTTGGTTTATATACAGATAAAGATCACATATTTAAGTTCGTACAATTTCATACCAATGTTCCTTCAGAAGGGCGACGTCTGTTAGGATACATATGTAGAATATACCCAAAGTGGTGAAGGGTATCATATATTTGGCCCACTCCGACTTTACTACTTTCCTTATTGGTTTATGGATTGATTGAAGTCACTGCATATATAGAAAGGTTCGACAAAAAAGCTTATTATGTTCGATGGATAGGATAGTGTACAAACACAACCAAAATCATTAGAGGGCACATTTGTTAGGTTCGATTTAAATCGGTATATGGTACTATAATTTAGAATAAAAATCATAGGTGTAGGGTATCATATAGTCATATAGTCGCCGCCAAATTTTTTCTTTTCCTTATTAAATTTTTGTATAGATTACTTTTAGTTTACTTTCTTCCCCCATTAAATCAATTAAAAAATACTTTATTTCCTCCAAAAAAAAATCCATGTCTTTCGCCGCTATATGATTTTCCAATTAAATGACACTTAAGGCAATTTACACCAATCTAAACTTTGCGAAAATTAAGGGTGGAAAGCTAAACAATTACCATTGTATGGTAGATACTTTGGGATAATATCAATGGACAATCTACACGAAATATTTGGCATATCATTGTAAAGTCTTGAACAAGAAAAAAATGAAAGAGAAAAAAACCCAAAATAAGAAAATTGTAGGCAATATCGCAACAGCCACCACAGCAGATAAAAAGATATTTTTTTGGTTGGAATAAATTGTGCCCTTGCATAAATGGCATAACATTAAATTGCTTACAATTGATGTTTCGTTTTATGTTCGTATCGTGTTATGGGCGGGGGACAGCATGTGAGTATATCCCCTCGAAGGAAATTTTGAATAGCCATGAAAGAAAAATTGTTTATTAATGGCTTTACACAGTTCAGTATTTTTTTCGAAGAGCGTTGGCAAATTGTTATGTAAAAATCACCAAACCACCGACAAGTTGATATTAATAATATTACAATGAGTCGTCATCCTCCTCCACTTCCGTGGTGGTTGCCGGTAAGAGAATTTGTTGTGTTTTTTTTGGGATGACCATTATTATTATTTGTTGGTGTTCCTCTTCTCCTCTGTTGTGATGCTTAGATTCGCTTTATTTTATTATGACTTTGGTATTAGGGATTTTTTTCGCCTATTCGATGATTTGGATGATGTGAGGTTCTGATGATGTTAATGTTGATAAAATAATGAGTAATAGCCTGAAATGTGTTTAGTCACGAAAATATTAGTCAATGTTCGGTTTTTATACCCTACACAGTGTGCTACAGTGTATTATGTCATTCTGCATGTGTTTGGATTTGTTTCTATAGAAAAATATCCTCATTTTTGAAGATTAATATTTTTTTAGAGTATAAAATTATCATTACTATATGAGATGTTGATCTATATTTGTTAAATATTTTGGTTATGAGGACGTGTAAAGAATAAAAATCTCTTTACTACAAGCAAATTTATTTCCATAGAAAAAACCCCCCCTTACTGAGGACGATAGGATATTTGTATAAATATAATCCACAGTTCATCTATCAAAAATGTATCATTAAGGAAATAATTTTATTACTTGAAAGGTTTGTAATCGTCATAAAAGAGAATTTTTTAAAACCCTCCCTACAGTCCTTCCAAATGTACTCTGCCCCTTTCCTTTGTATTTTTATCGTCCTATGCCAATTTCGAACATCTAAAATATGCTCAAATCATTATAAATTTATTGTCATTATATAAGAAAATTAAATAAGTTATAATGCTGGCCCTTAAGTGGGCCAACAAGTGAAGCAACAACCAAACAACCCAAAATTATATGCCAAACTACCATGACCACAACATATATCAACATATTTTGTTAATGGCTTTTAATATTTTGTACTTATTCTTGTTGGCCTTATTATTGTAATCAACAGCAACAACAACAACCTCTACTGTTATTATATTGAAGTACAACAGTGCCAACAACAACAATAATGTATGGAAGATTATTTATTTTTTTAAAACAAAATATGCTGTTGTATTAAAAATGAAAAATCAGCACAACAACAACAACAGCCAGCTTACAAATCTTCTCGCCAGACATTATCGTCCTTCGAAACACCAGGATCTGTGTTCACATGATTTACGATATTTAATTAAAGTAAAAATTGTTGGATGGTTCAGCCAACAATATTCGAAGAGCAAAATATATATGGTAAATATATGGTTGGATTCTATTATGTAATATTGTCACTGCAAACATGTTTTTGGTTACGCTGTATCAACTGTATGAATATAAATGTTTGCCCCAACCAGTTTCATGGTTGTCCCAACCATTTGATTGGTAAGATTTTATCAAACGTTCTTTTAGCCTGAATATATATATTTTAAAAAGGTACAATATATATGTTTTCCGTAACCATTTACATGTTTGTCCCAATCATTTGATTGGTACGATTTTATCAAAAGTTCTTTTAGCCTGAAAATATATATTTTTAAAAAGGTACAATATATATGTTTGCCGTAACCATGTACATGTTTGTCCCAATCATTTGATTGGTAAGATTTTATCAAAAGTTCTTTTAGCCTGAAAATATATATTTTAAAAATTTACAATATATATGTTTGCCGCAACCATATACATGCTTGTCACAAACATTTGATTAGTAAAATTTTATCAAACGTTTATTTGGCCTGAAAATATATATTTTAAAAAATTACAAGATATATGTTTGCGGCAACCATTTACATGTTTGTCCCAATCATTTGATTGGTAAAATTTTAGCAAACGTTTTTTGGGCCTGAAAATATATATTTTAAAAAAGTTATAATACATATGTTTGCGGCAATCATTTAGATGTTTGTCTCAATCATTTGATTGGTAAGATTTTATCAAAAGTTTTTTTTGGCCTGAAAATATATATTTTAATAAATTACAATATATATATTAGATGAAACCATATGTCATACTCTACCTTTTTAATATTATGCATATTAAGAATATCTTGGATAGTGTTTTATAAATCAAATTTTATTTAATTTTACAGGCAATTAGGAAAAGGACAAGATATTGATGTTATATGTTTATGATGCCTTCTCATATGTCGAATTAAATCATTAATTGAAATAAATAAATGAGATGATATAAAATTATATATAAAATCTTATATAATCAAATAATAATAATAAAATAATTCATTATTTTTGGCGAATGTAAAATAATTCTCTTCGAAACTAACAAACAAATCTATTCCAGATTTTCCATACGAAGTTCATTGATTAAGCTACTTACAGCATGTATTGTCGTATCCCATGGAGTGTTAATTTCATAAATAATATATTGTATAAATGTCCATACGTGTAGGCATGTAGTTGGGTATTTAATATTCATACTCATAAAAGAGTAAAAGCAGGCTTCGTTTTCCGGGGGGCGGGCCAAAATACTTAAAGAAAAAAAGCAGGCTTCAACAGCTTTTAAAGTATTTTGAAATTTCAAACGATTTCCACATATATCCACGTATGCTAGGGAAATTGGTTTTGTCGTATCGCCAACAAAATAAATTTTGGGTTGAGTATTCCTTTTTAGTCGTTTTATTATGTTTCTTGTTTCGTCATCTGCCACTTGAATATTCTGTTAGGATGATAAATTTTTTTTATTAATATATGAAGTATTGTGGAATAAAAGTATATATATGAACCAACCTTGCAGTAATAAATGAATGATTCCAGCGATTCTAACTTGCTGTTCTTCCTGTAGTGTGGTAGAATGAATGGTATAATCATCAACGAAAGAGAAATTCTGCAATCTATTGTAAAAAAAATTAGTGGATGATTGTATATAGCATATTCTTATACTCATACATACCTTCGTTCTCAGTTCTGTCGATATTCGGTAACATTTGTAAAACACTATTCCCTTTTGATTGCTCGGCTTTCGATATTAGTTTTCCATAGAATAGTTTCCACTGGTAAATGCTTTTGGAGTTTGGGTATAGTATTTTGAAATCGATTTGAAGCTAGGTGAGAAAGTTCTCATTAAGATGAATGTTGTATTTTTGTATATAGTCAATAGTACTCAACTCGTTATTTTGTAATTCATTTAGTCGATAGGAATGACATTTAATCCAAAGTTCTCTTGTTTTGTTCCAATCTACATTCGTTGTTTCAAGAATTTTCAATTCATCTGCTGTTATACCAGTTTCGTGATCTTCCGACAATTGCGTATGATTTGCTAAAAGAACGTACTGTTATTCAAAATATATAAATATTCTTATTTTTATGCATACTCACATTTCTTTTTCACGTTTTCATGTCTATTTATCAGTCCGGCTGCACTTAATTGTGTTCTTTTATTATTGTATGCGTCAAACAATTTACCCTTTGTAAAGGGTACGTAATAAGTTTCTCGAACTTCTGATGGAAACACTTCTATTATTGATCGGGAAAGTTGTAAAAAATCATTTTTATACAAACTGCAAATTGAAAAAGAATCTCTGAATATAAACAACTTGTTATGTATTTAGGTCTATACCGTATACATACCGTCTATTCACATTTTGGCTCAGGATATTTGTTTGTAGAGTTTTTCGCTGAATATTTTTATTAGTCACTGCATGATTTATTAGTCATTAGTCATTGCTTTCAATCAAAAACTACTGGAACTATTTCTTTTTTGTTTTGGAATGTTGTTTTCAACAATTTACGTGAATTCATTTTTTCTTTTTTTGTGATCCGTCTTCTCTCAATGCCGAACAAAAACTAGCGAGAGGCAGTAAATGCAGAAGCTTATGCAAATGCTCCGAAATATAACGGGATCACAACACTCAATACAAAATATTGTAAACTTTAACAATACATATTTTCAAACCAAAACAAGATATTGTAATATTTTAAAATACATGTTTTAAAATTGGACAATACATATTCTTGGTTTAAAAACATATATTGTTAAATTTCAAAATATGTATTGTTAAGTTTGAAAATATATATTGTTAAATTTGAAAATATGTATTGTTAAGTTTGAAAATATATATTTTTCATTTGAAAACATATATTGTTAAAATTGAAAATATATATTGTTAAAATTGAAAATATGTATACAAATATCTATTAAAAAGTGCATATGTTCTTGAATTTTCTGAAAACACGTGTGTTATACATTTTCAATGTTTTACTTTTCGTTGATGGTAATTGTATCACAATGTGTTATTTACATATATGTACTTTTAATTACTTTTTGCCATTAAATATAACTATTACTTTTCTTTTTCAGAAAAATCGCATTCTAAATTGTTGTAAGCGAACGCGAAATAAACTCACTTTTTTATTATATTTATATATAGCATGTGTCATTATTTTATGACTCTTTAATATTTATTATATTTTTATATATATTTTACTTTTAAATGTTCACTCGTATATCACTCTTAAATTTTACGCACGTAATACTTCTTCGAACTCTCCAATCAAACTAACATGTTTTGACACGCTCACAAGCGGATACAATTTACAATATTATTTTAAAATTCTACAAAATGTATTGTAAATTTATTAACAACATGATTGTCATGACCATTGGTATTGTAAATTATTTTTATCATATTACGAAAATTTGATTTAAATTTTGGAAATTATGGTTGCAGGGATCATAGTATTTTCAAATATGCAATTCACATGTTTGCTACAAACATATAAAAGTTGTGGCAACAATAGTTATGGTTTCTGCAACCATAGCGAAAAAGGTTGTTTAGCTATTTGTTGTATTTTTTCGTATTATTTTTTGGTTGTTGGCTATTTGTTGTATTTTTTCCTCTAGGTTTAGAAAGGTTGCAATATGTATCGGCTGCATTCAACGCGATTCTGGAGATAGATGAATAGGTTTAGCAGGGCAGTTGAAGAGATGCAGCGTATCTTGAGGTCCAAGTCGCCCTGCGTGCCGACTTGTTTCGTATCGTGCTGTCAATTTTGCCCAAAACGTATAGGTCCATTGCCTGAGTCACTACATCCGTGTACATTCTGTTATTTCCTGCTCGATAAGCCTGTTGATCTAGGGGTTCTGTTTTATATCGTTGGACCACTCTCTTTAGATCATGTAGGTCTCTCCTTACATGCCTGGGTGAGGGATTTCTATGCAAAATGTGATGGTATGGATGATTCCGGCGATAACACCCAAGCCGATACTGCATCGATAACATCCTGTTGTGACGTTGTACGGGTAAGAGCATTTCCTCCTCATGTAAATGGTTCTCTGGTGTCATAAGGAGGCACCTTGTCGCAGTTCTCAGTGCGGCATTCTGACAGGTTTGAATGTTCTTCCATTACGTATCGGCTACATTCGCGAACCACCCTGGCATCGCATAGCTTACCACCGATCGACCTATTTCTTTGTAGAAGGTCAACAAAGTTTCTTTATCAGCACCCTATGCCGCCCGGTGGTTGTGGAATTTCAGAAATGTAGAGGTTAAACAGCTACGGAGATATAACCCCATCTATACAGATTTTAGACTTCTTGTTTCTGAATTCCACATATGACTGACGATCACACATGTAATTGATTAACCAACGTGTCAAACTAGGAGGTTGGTCTCCTCTATGTCCTCGAACAGTACCGAAGGCTTTCGATAAGTCAAGAGCCACTAAAACTGTTCTGGTTAAGTCCTCTGCTTAAATGTGTGGTTATGGCGTGTAATGCTGTAGTTGTGCTGTGCATCCTCCGGAATCCATGTTAATGTTGAGGGACTGGAAACCTACTTCTCATCAGAGGAAGGATTAGTGACTCAAGCGTATTCGCTACTATAGACAGAAGGGAAATTGGTTGTAGCTACTAGAGAAAGAAGGGAAATTGGTGTGTAGGATTCATCTCTGCTGGAATCCTTGCTGGCTTCAGAAGAGGGACCAACCTGTATATTTTCCAAGCTTCAGGATCAATGTGGGTGGCTAACGATAGGTTCATCCGTTGCTTCAGCATTATCATTGACTTTCCTTCCAGACCCTACGCTTTGGATGGTTTAGCGCTTCGAATGACATCTGCCACATCATCTTTCGTAAATTATAGTAATGCCTCCTTGGCTCGGAGGGCTCCAATACGACGAAACACACTCCTTTTTGATCTATGAACGGCCGGTTAAAAAAAACTCCCGCATCTCTTCAGATTAGTCACTATTACGACATTAAATGTGACAGACGTTCTATAATACATCCTTCCGGAATTCGAGAGTGACTTTACCGTTGAGGTTCCAGTGTTGACTTCAAGGGTCTTCAGGTGTTGTACGACGAATCTCATCACGCTCATTCGCAAGCACCGTCTTATCTGCTGGGAAGTTTGGTCTTACTTCGGGTATACGACCAGCAAGTATAGGTGGCTGCCGCAGCAATGCTGATGTTTCGGAAATTCACTTCAGCTACCCGAGGACTTGTGCGAATGGTAAAATTGGTCAAATCTCTGAAATCTTAAAATTTTTAACATGGTTTAGGAAAGTTCGACGTTCATAGGTAATGTAATTGGGTGGTCTATTTGCGTAGACGATGATGGTGGTCTGAACCAAGAGAAATTACATGCCCAATGGTGATGTCCGGCGAAATGTGGCAATCATCTCTAATTCTCGTGGGGGCATCCTCATTCAACTTGTAAAACGTAGAGCCAGCGATGTACACCTCTGGTCGTTTTCTAGGACGTACGCTCATAACGGACATTGAAATCCCCTAGCACCATACGATTTTTACCCTCCAAAAGTAAACTAATGTCGGCTAAATAACACGGGGTTCAATTATTCAGTAGGGGATGTAATCGTTAAACACCTCTATTCCGGCAGTTCCACTCTTTACTGCTACCCCCATGCACTCAATGTATGGGTCACTAGAGTCTAGCTCTAGTGAGACAGGTCTGTACTGTACAGAATGGTGCAACAAGAACACAAGTTCCTCACCTCCGCTTCTAGTGCGATACTTTCGCAACACGTTGTAACCATCGCAACAGTGCAAGCTACAGGTATCATTCAGTTTGGTTTCCTGGATCAAGGCGACTATTTTATTATTCCGATTCATAATATGTACGATTTCGCTGATTCAGTTTCGCAGTCCATCGTAGTTAAACTGCAAAAACGATGCATTTCCTGGCCGTTGTACAGCAACATGTGGTGTCAGATTTTGCAGGGGTGTCTCATATACCGACGACGACGTTGACCACGATGACGTTGGCGATGGTGACGTTGCGATGATGTCGTTGACGGAGAAGATAATGAGGACAAACCGGGAGATACGCTGACGCAGCATGCAACTTCTGCCACGGTAGTCCTGAAGTCGTCTTAGGCCAGAACTGCCGCGGAAATGCACCCAGCCCATGCACATATTGCATCTCACCGACGTTGTGTCGCAAATTTGACATTTCTCTGCTCATCCGCTTTTCTTTTCAAATGGTTGAGTCCCCGGGAGTTTAGGTCGAAATTACTTTCTTAAACTCAAATTTACATTTGCCTGTTGGCTACGTGCTTGTAGCGGTCACTTGACTAAGGCACCTACATTTGTAGAAGATTTTCGTTAGGACCTGCTGGTATTAGAGTATTTAGGTCCTGCATTGGAACATTATTCTTTATACCTTTTTTTCCAGATTTGTTTTTCTTATTTTTAGGGCACTCCTATAGTCTTTTTTAGTCCACGAGTTTTACAATCCTTTAAGGTGGTCATATTGGTCATATATATAAAAATGTTCTAAATTTTTTATTTTAATTTTTTCTATCCTTCGAAAACACTGTCCTTCGTTTATATTGAAACAAAAAAAATGCCAAACACCAAAAACTTTAAAGGTATTTCAATGGAAAAAAAGGACGTAAAACAAGTGTTACTATTATCACTCCAGAAATAAAAACTTTTGCTGTTTTTTTTTTTTTTTTCTGAAAAACCAGATCACGAAGTTGAGAAAAAACGCGAACATTTCACTACCGGACTTGTAGTCACGAAATGTTACATATGAAGTTAAAGTGAGAAAAACCGAAACCAAACAAAAGAAATCTTCCGAACAAAAACCACCGTGGTAAATGGTATTTTGAAGCGATTGCTTTTTGTTTAATTCGGTTATTTCTATACACTGTAATGTAGTAATAAAGTTAACAACAATAAAGTGACCGACGATTCGGAGGACAAAAAGTCCAGTGAAATTCTATATTACTTTGATGGACATAAAGTAGTATTTATTTTCTAGAAGAAAATAAAAGAATGGAATGCAAATCGTTTTTTTACATTTTGTATAAATTTACAGTTAACAATCAAGTCTGTCACATTTGAGCAGTAATGGAATATAAGTTTTAAGAATTTTTAATGATGAAAACAAATAAATAAAATATTTAGCCACACTAAGAAAATAACAAATAAGAACATGCGGTCGTCAGTGAATGAAAATTATTATGAAGGTTCGTTTTTATATAATTCGAGTAGGTAGCCGTCAACCCTCTGTGTTGACATTTCTAATTGATTCAAAAACCAGTAAGGAAAGTACTAAAGTCGGACGGGGCCGACTATATGATTCCTTTCACCACTATGGGTATATTAAACGAATGCATCCTAACAGAAATTGGATGAACTAAAATATGTGACCTCTATTTAAATGTGAACCGACTTAAAATGGGATGAAAATAGATATGGAAGCTATATCCAAATGTGAATTGATTTCAACGAAACCTGTCACAGGTTAGATTGTACTAATTTCAGCAAGTTTTCTTCCTAATGGCCATATTTTGGGTCCTACTTAAAATCGGACGAAAATATTTATGGGAGCTATATTTAAATCTGAACCGATTTGTACGAAATTTTACACACATCATTCTAGACTCAATTCATTACGCTATGCCAAATTTTATGGAAATCGAAGGATATATAGGCGCTTTGGTGAACCATTTACATCAAATAGGTCGAAAATATATATGGGATCTACATACAAATCTGAACCGATTTTCATGAACTTTTACACACGTAATTCTAGACTCAATTCACTACGCTATGCCAAATTTCGTGCAAATTGAAATATATATAGGGACATCGGTGCACCATATAAATAAAATCGGACGAAAATATATATGGGAGCTATATCTAAATCTGAACCGATTTTCTCCAATTTCAAAAGGGTTCGTCCTTTTGCCAAATAAGTGAACTGTGCCAAATTTCATCCAATTCGGATCATAAATGCGACCTGTACTTTGTTTACAATTTAACATGGACAGACGGACGGACATGCGTAAATCGACTTAGAAAGTGATTCTATGCATATTCTCAAAAGGAACCATTTTGCCTGTTACACAAAGACATTATACCCTGTACCACAGCGTGTGAAGGGCATAAAAAAGAATTTGGTTCAAGAACCCCAAAATACTGAAAATTGTTTATAATTTATAGTGGGGAGATTTGCTACCTAGCAAGAACTCGACGTACTAAATTACAGTCAATTCGGTCGAAAAATACGATCAGAACCCCCAAAATACCAAAAATTTTGGGTTACCGTTATATGGGGTCTACCAGAAAAACTGGACCTATATTTATAATTTTTAGTGGAGTAATTTGTTACCCAATAAGAACCGAATGTACAAAATTTCAGAGAATTCGTTTATAAAACGAGCCCAAGAACCCGAAAATACCGAAAATTGGGGGTACAGTTATATGGGGGCAATCTGAAAAAATTGACCTTTATTTATAATTTTTGGTAGATAGATTTGCTACCAAATAAGAACTCAAAGTACAAAATTTCAGCGAATTCGGTGGAAAAATGCAATCAAAACCCCCAAAATACCGAAAATTGGGGTACCCTTATATGAGGGCTATCCGAAAAAATGGACCTGCATTTATAATTTTTGGTAGGGATATTTGCTATCCAATAAGAACTTAATGTACCAAATTTTAGCGAATTCAGTTAAAAAACACGCTCAAGATTCTCAAAATACCGAAAAGGGTTCGTCCTTGAGCCAATTAAGTGACCTGTGCCAAATTTCATCCAAATCGGATCATAAATGCGACCTGTACTTTGTTAATGGACGGACAGACGGACGGACAGACGGACATGCATAACTCGACTCAGAAAGTAATTCTATGCATATTCTCAAAAGGAACCATGGGTCTATCTCGATTATTTTTATCTGTTACAAACATATGCACAAAGACATAATACCCTGTACCACAGTGTGGTGAACATTGACCGAATTTTCTCATAGAGTTGGCTATAATTAGGCATAACGGATTCCAGTGAATAAAAACATTATCATTATGTACATCCTGAGTGTTATCGGCATGTTCAATACGAATAGGTAACATCGGACGGCAAAGAAAATTTCTCGCATATTAGTTTTCTCTGCGATACACATTTTTGGTATTGGATATATGCGGGGTGTTCTGCTTATAAGTTCAAAGATATTGAAAAACGATTAGGCATATAACAACCTGATTTAATATTTCCCGTGGAATATCAACATTTCAGGTATTTAAGGAACAACATGTTCATATTATTATTAATATTTTCAAACAAATTAATCTAGGGCGTGGATCTTAGAATCAGATTACCCTGATTTCGATTCAGAATGTCTTCTGATTTTCCATCCTGTGTACGTGTACATTCATACTTATCAATGTTTGTATTGTCCCAAAAAATGTTCAATACAATGTCAATCCAATTGAAAAAAAAAATTGAAATTTTTCAATAATTGACAAATGTAGGCTAAATGAATGATACGTTACCAAATTTCGCCCAAAATATCTCAAACTAACAACTACGACGTGGTGCTATCAAAATAGATCGATACTAATTTCGTGGAAATGCAAATAGGCTGCATAATATTTTTTACCACCATTTAAAGTTTCCCCAGACCTCCACGAACATTTCAAGACTAAAATCAGATAAATCCGTTCAGCCGTTCCCGAGTTTTAGCGAGATGAACAGCAATTCATTTTTATATACATATATAGAAGATAGATATTAAAAACCCGAAACTAAATTATTGGTGACTCACTCGAATTCATATTTTTTGGGTTTATTTAACCAGCTACCAAATTTTCTTTTTCTACTTCGTTCTATTTCAAATAGATTCAATCAAATGTTATTAAACTATTTCGGTTTCGTTACCATCATGGCCACCATATTAGTTTCGGATGCAATCAATTGGCCATGTTATTTGATGTTCGTAATCAGCCATTGATGAAACGTTAATTTGATAAAAGATGATGGTGCCAAATTGTAAATTGTTTCTTTAGTACAGATAACACACAAATTCATTCAAAGCACGTCCCCTTTAAAACAATTGCATATTGGGGTTGAAATAATCGAAGACTGTTGTGCTGTGACTAATGAAGGACATTTTCGTCAATTGGCTTGTAGCTAAATGCAAAATATTTGTCAAAATGTAGAATATTGAATGCCAAAATATACATTACTAATGCGATATAAGTACAGTATATTTAGGAATTTTGAATATTTCGTTATATTTATAATTCAGACCATTAGTAAAACAAAGTTTATTTTATGTAAAACTATCCCTGGACTTGGGGTAAATACTATTTTAGAAATTGTTTTAAAAAACGAATGCCTTGAAATATCCGGCAATAATTGTTATGGATTTGATATTAACATAATTTGAATTAGAAGGTTACTATTTTTGGCGAATGCGAATCGATATATTTAAAATTGAATAAAACATGCACAGATCACAACAGTTTACCAATAGTCGTTAAATTCGGATCAGAATTAATAATAGTTATACCCTACACAACTATGTTGTCAGGGTATTATAGCTTTGTGTGGACTCAATAGTTTGTCATATCTCGACTAAATGTCGATCTAGACATGTGTGTCCGTCCGTCTGTCCATAATATTTTGTAAACACAGGCCAAAGTTATGGGCCATTCGCCGAAGTACGCATGAAGTACGGGTTCTGGCCAAAGAAGTCGCCTATTGTTTGTAGTAATGATCGGTTAACATTAAGGGGACGAAAACGTTATATTTGTCTGACTATATGATACCCTTCACCACTTTGGATACATACAAGGGATGCTCATATGTACAATATCCTTTAGAATCGCACGAAACTATACGCTGTGAAATTCTGTCTCAATCGGACAAATATTTGCAATATGGTGCTCCATTAACATAAAATCGGACGCAACAAGTAAGGAAAATAGTAAAGTCGGACGGGTCCGACCATATGATACCCTTCACCACTTTGGGTATATTAAACAGATGAATTCTAGCAGACGTCGCATTTTGAAGGGATCATTATCATGAAATTGGATCCATTAATATGTCATTCTGCAACCTATACTAAATTTTTCATTTGGTCAGATATAGAGTTGCTTCTTATCAATCGAACACCCGTTGATTAGGAGTTTGGTGCACCATTTACTTAAAATCGGACGAAAATTCATATAAAAGCTATATCGAAATCTGAACAGATTTCATCGAAACTTGTCACAGGCTAGGTTATACTAATTTCAGTATGTTTTGTGCATATCGGCCACATTTTGAGTTCCTGGTGCATCATTTACATAAAATAGGGAGAAATGTATATGAGAGCACTATCCAAATCAGTACGTTGTGCATAACTTTGTGTCAACCGGCCTAACTTTGGGTCTTTGGTGCACCATTTACATACAATCGGACGAAACTATTAATGGGAGCTATATCAATATTTGAACCGATTCCTACAAAACTTGGCAAACGTTAGGCAATACTAATTTTAGTACGTTGTGCAAAATTTTGTAGCAAACGGCCTAACTTTTGGGTCTTTGGTGTACCTTTTTGCATAAAATCGGACGAAACTATATAGGAGCTATATCTAAATCTGAACCGATTTCAACAAAACCTGCCACACGTTATGTTATAATAACTTCAGAACGTTGTGCGAAATTTGTGCCAATCGGACCCACCTGGGGAGTTTGGTGCAGCATTTATATCTAACTTCTATGTTATATTAACTTCAGTATGTTGTGGGACATTTTGTGTCAATTTTGTGTAAAATCGGATGAAAATATATATGCAGAAGCTATATGTAAATCGGAACCGATTTTCATATATAGGGACTTTGGTATACCATTTACATTAAATCGAACGATAATATATATGTGGGAGCTATATCTAAATCTGAACCGATTTTCACGAGCCAATAAGTGACCTATGCCAAATTTCATCGAATTCGGATTTTAACCGGTAAATGCGACCTTTACTTTGTTTACAATTTAACATGGACAGACAGACAGGCGGACGAACATGCATAAATCGGCTTAGAAAGTAATTCTATGCTTATTCTCAAAAGGAACCATGTATATATCTCGTTTCTTTTTGCCTGTTACAACCATATGCACAAAGACATAATACCCTGTACCACAGTGTGTATAAAAACATAAGAATATATAGAATAAGGGGGTATTCCTGAAACTTATGTCAATATTCATCATTTTTGGTAGGAAGAAACGTTCCATAATACCGACTATTAGAGGGTGCCGTTATTAAGGGGCCTGGAATCGCATTTAAAAGTACGAGCTCTATCGTCATAGAAAAATGCGAGAATCGTATACTTGTGATTGCTGACAATAAAGCAAAAATGGATATTTATCAGATAGTTGTACCATTGGCGTTGAATAACTTACATGAGGACGTAAAAAATTATATATATGGAACACTGAATCTGATTGGTGGTACAAAATGTTGTGTCCATCAAAAAGACGTCTTCTTTTGCACATCCTTTGCATTAAATAGAACAAAATAATATATGGGATCCGATATAAACTAGCCCCTCAGACTATAAAAACATTACTCATTCATTGTAATTGTAGCTAATCTCATTTTCGAAAATATAAGGTTTAATTATCCCGCAAGACTATAAACCGCACCGAACAGTCATAGGTCAGTCATAGATATACTTTTAAGCAATAACTTTTGGGGTTTTCGAGCTTCAGATATTACAAATTCGGTTATTGACATATTATAATACATATCAACTAGGACCATTAATAAAGGACTAGGACTATGTCGACTATAAAGCCGCTTTCGACAGCCCTATCCGTTCAGAGGTGTTTAAAGCCATGTCTGCGTTCGGCATTCCTGCAAAATGAATACGGCTATGCAGGATAACTTTAAGTGGAACAAGGTCAGCAGTTAAAATAGGAAAGGACCTATCGGAGCACTTCAATACCGAACGAGGATTCAGACAAGGTGACAGTTTGTCGTATGATCTTTTTAACATCCTAATGGAAAAGGTCATACGAGGCTCAAAGGTGAACAGAAATGGCACTCTGTACACCAAACAACACATGTTACTCGCCTACGCCGATGACATCGATATCATGGGTCGAACATTGCGAGCGGTAAAAGCCACCTTTGAGCAAATTGAAAAGGAGTCTGCCAAAGTGGGTCTGGCAGTAAACGGCGAGAAAACCAAGCTGATGGTATCAACGCGCAAGACGTCCAGTAGACTCGGACCAACTGTGGAACTTGAGAACTACAGCCATAAATAAAACGATCGACATCAGTTTTGAAATTCGGAGAAGGATTGTGATGGCCAACAGATGCTACTATGGTCTAAGTAAGCAGTTTAGAAACAAGGCCACTTTCCGCCAGACCAAACTCACACTTTACAAGACGCTGATACTACCCGTGCTATTATATGGATCAGAAGCATGGGTACTTGCGCAAGCAGATGAGGCAGCGCTTGGGGTGTTTGAGAGAAAAATTCTCCGAAAGATCTACGGGCCGATCTGCGTCGACGGTGAATATCGGCGTCGAATGAACCACGAGCTTTACAATTTATACGCGGACATCGACATAGTCAGTCGTATTGAGCTGCAGCGACTACGGTGGCTAGGCCATGTTGTGCGGATGAATGAAAATGCCCCAGCTCGAAAGGCATATAAAAATGAGCCTAATGATGGTTCCCGTAGAAGGGGAAGCGCACGAATTAGATGGAAAGACCAAGTAGAAAACAAAATCTTGGAACGTGGTCTTCCAAATTGATGGACTTGCGCACAAGACCGACGCGCTTGGAAATCTTTTTTAAGCTCGGCTTATGGAACAACCGTTCTGTAACAAGCCAGCTAAGTAAGTAAGGACTATGTTTAAGCCGTGACAAGTAAAATGGTTCGGTATAATTTAATGTAGTCAAAGTCGAAACCCGTGTCCTAAGAGCTGTGTCAAAACATGTACCTATATTGCCAGTTTTTGGTTAAATATTTTCTGCTAGATGTCTGACACTTTCCAGAATGACAAATTATATCCCCTTCGGTTGCAAAATGCGGCTAAAGCCTTTACAGTAACGAATATATGCCATTATATGGGGACTATGCCAAAACATTAAAATGTTTCTGCGAAGTGGACATATATCCTCTGAAAACACAAACTGCCTACTTTTAGTTATATTGGTTGGGAAGGATAATAAAATACTACAAATTACGTTAATTTACCCTTTAATACTTACTTCAACATTGTCTCTCAAGGATAAACGTCCGTATGTAGTATATAAATTTCAAATATCCAACAAACACATGTCTAAGTATATTACATTCCATTCAAAATACCATTTTTTCTCCTATGATCTAGAAATGACATTCCACCGGGCCTATGCAAATAAAATGGACGTTTGCATTATCAAACGAAGTGAATGGAATTGAAATTGAATATGCCAATTCTAATTATGGCAAAATACATTTCTAGAATAGTTGCTCTTAATATTATTGGCTTCTGGGTGGTTAGATGTTTTTGGCTAGCTGGTTGGCTTTGCTTTGCTTTGCTTGCATAACATGATTAACAAACTAAACGCAGCGAACGCATAAAACTACCATAAGGTCATAATTTATCAGGAACAAAAAAAGAAAAACAGAACTACGGCAAAATACCAAAGAACCAGTCGACCCGGCCCAGCTAGCACACCCAAATGGACGACGATGAAAAAAACTAAAACTATTGCAAACCTCAATAGAATTGCCAAAAAATCACAGATATACACATGCACGCATTGCTGCATACACATACACCACTTATTCATAGTGAGCCGTCCTGTGTCCAAGCCACTTTCTGCGACATACAACACATTCTCAGTGATGGTAAAATGACTTCATATCTGCAATGTAAGGTAATAAACTAAAAATTGTCAGAGCCAAACGACGACGACATCAGGACAAAAAGCCACATTCCACATTGATCTCCACCTACTGGCGGCGGTTCACTTTAAAACTGGACATGGTTTGGTTTTGTTGTTGTAGTTTGGAAATTATACACATAATCACAATAACAACAATAAGGTTTGGAGCGAACACACACACACAAACGACACGTATGTGTAAGGTAAAAATAAATTTGTGTCATATCAGTTTTGAAATGTATTCGGTTTTTTAATGGATAACATTGATTGATGTGGTGAATTCGTTGGAAATCAAATGAATGCGAATAAAATAGTCACGTTAATCAAAATATTGTATTTATAATTACCAGAATATTTAAAAGTCGTGTTGAAATATAATTGCATTCAAATGTAGTGGAAATGTTCACGTCAATTGCAGGATATTAAGATATCAGTGTTATTCGAATAATTTGCTATAAAAAATTTAGTGAGCGGAGCAGTATAGTCGGACGGGAACGACCACATAGTTGTGAAGGGTATTATAGTAACCACAATGGGAGTGTCAAGAAGACGGTTTGCAAATATGATATGTTATAATTCCGTAAGGAAAATACAAAAGTCGAACGGGTGCCCTTCAGCATTTTGGGTAAGCAAGAAACAACTGACATGAAATATATAAATCTGGAACCCTCCGATTTGAACTAGGTTAGGTTTAGGTTATGGGATGTGCAGTCACTAATGTGGCTGCAGAACTCTGAGACCGTCAGGTCCTTTGTATTCATTCATTCACTTACTTACTTAGCTGGCTTGTTACAGAACGGTTGTTCCATAAGCCGAGCTTAAAAAAGATTTCCAAGCGCGTCGGAAGACCACGCTCCAAGATGTTGTTTACTACTTGGTCTTTCCATCTAATACGTGGCCTTCCCCTTCTACGGGAACCATCAGTAGGCTCATTTTTATATGCCTTTTGAGCTGGGGCATTTTCATTCATCCGCACAACATGGCCTAGCCACCGTAGTCGGTGCAGCTAAATACGACTGACTATGTCGATGTCCGCGTATAAATTGTAAAGCTCGTGGTTCATTCGACGCCGATAATCACCGTCGACGCAGATCGGCCAGTAGATCTTTCGGAGAATTTTTCTCTCAAACACCCCAAGAGCTGCCCCATGCTTCTGATCCATATAATAACACGGGTAGTATCAGCGTCTAGTAAAGTGTGAGTTTGGTCTGGCGGGAGGTGGCCTTGTTTCTAAACTGCTTACTTAGACCATAGTAGCATCTGTTGGCCATCACAATCCTTCTCCGAATTTCAAAATGAATGTCATTCGTTTTATTTATGGCGGTACCAAGGTATATAAAGTCTTTAACTATCTCGAAGCTGTAGTTCTCAAGTTCCACAGTTGGTCCGAGTCTACTGGACGTCTTGCGCGTTGATACCATCAGCTTGGTCTTCTCGCCGTTTACTGCCAGACCCACTTTGGTAGACTCCTTTTCAATTTGTTCACCGCTCGCAATGTTCGACTCATTATATCAATGTCATCGGCGTAGGCGAGTAGCATGTGTTGTTTGGTGGACAGAGTGCCATTTCTGTTCACATTTGCGTCTCGTATGACCTTTTCCAGTAGGATGTTAAAAAGATCACACGACAAACTGTCACCTTGTCTGAATACTCCTTTCCTACTTTCACTGCTGACCTTGTGCCACTTAAAGTTATCTTGCATAGCCGTATTAATTTTGCATGGCTTTAAACACCTCTGAACGAATGCGGCTTTATAATCGACAAATAGGTGGTATGTGTCGATGTGTTTTTCGTGAGTCTTTTCCAGGATTTGGCGCAGAGGGAAAATCCGGTCAATGGTGGATTTACCAGGTCTGAAGCCACACTGGTATGGTCCGATGATGTCATTGACCATTGGCTTCAATCGTTCACACAGCACACTGGATAGCACTTTATATGCGATGGGAAGGAGACTTATTCCTCTATAGTTGACACATATCGTCTTGTCTCCTTTTTTGTGCACGGGACACAGGATGCTGAGGTTCCAATCATTTGGCATGCATTCATCTAGCCAAATTGTACTAAGCAGCTGGTACATGCTCCTGACCAGCATCTGGCCACCAGTCTTGAATAGTTCGGCTGGTAACCCATCGGCTCCTGCTGCTTTGTTATTCTTGAGCCAATTAATTGCTTTTATGGCCTCATCTTGGCTAGGTGGTATACACTCTATACCATCATCTCTTATTGGTTCTGGGGTATCTTCTTCATCGTCACTATTTGATGGTGGCCTTGTGTATATCGAGTTGCTTGAATCTGGTGCTGCTAATTATCATGTTTTTTGCTGCCGCGAAGTCAATCAACCTCATGCCGTTGTCGGATGTTTCTTCATGAAGGTGAATTTTCCGACGGTAGGGCCAAAGATATTTTCCCTTCCGATTTTTGCATTAACATCTCTTAGCAGAATTTTAATGTCATGGCCAGGGCAACGGCCATATGCTGTTTCTAGGCGCTCGTAAAATATGTCTTTGGTCTGTTCATCTTTATATTCGGTCGGAGCATGGGCGCAAATTAGACTGATGTAAAAGAACATCGCTTTTATACGGATTATAGCAATTCGGTCATCAACTGGAGTGAATCTGGAGACAAGGTCTTTTATTCTCCTGTTAACCATAAATCCGCAGCCAAATTCATGTCTCTTTTCATGGCAGCTATAATACAGGGCGTAATCGTATGATTTACTTACGTCTGATTTACTTATCCGCCAAAGCGAACACTGCGCCTGTTCTGTACAACGTGCGCACATTCCAAGTGGAGATTCGCAGACCGTGGTCCTAACCCGACGCCTCAACCCATTTTTTTATAGTTCTTATGGGTGAACTCGCGGCACATAGTAACTCACTATTTCATCGGGTGATGAGAATAGCTCCCCAGGTGGCACCGCGGGGAGGTCAGAGTCCACAATTGAGATGAAAGAGGGACCATGATAAGCCTGGACTTCGCAATTTTAAAGCCAATCAGAGCCGTTGCTTGGTATCTATTATCCCCTACGCCACTCATTTTATATTCATTCACGAAAAGAAAAAGACACATATCTTTTACTAAAGAGGATAGAAAAGAAGGGGGATAGAGAAGATATATTATGTGTCAAGGTTGCACTTTCTCAACCACTTTAGGTTTCTAATGATGCTGTAGATTAGAGTAGGTTCCGTTGTTGAGATGAAACTAAGACTCGGTGGAGAGTGAGCAAACACTAGTCTGAGCCGTCTCCTCCTCGTCAACGCAGAGTCTACAGTAATCAGTAGCATCATGGTCCCATTAACTGGTAAAGGCCCTGACATTGCAATGACCAGTAGTGATTCCTGTCATTACTCTTATTTCAGCATTGCTCAGGTTCAACAGTGAGTGTGTCCTTTTGGTTGCCAGAGTCGGCCAAATAGATCTTGACACATTGCACCTAGGTTTGTTATGCCAAAGTTCATAGGCTCTTTCGTCGAAGAGCGCTTTAAAGCTCCGATAAAGATGACATATTGCTAGATCTGTAGGTTGAGATCCTCGTCTAGCTAATTCGTCAGTTCTTTCATTACCCATGATGTCACGGTGACCTGATAACCAACACAGCCAATAGCTGCAAGTAAGTTCTTCCAAAACTGTTCTTACACTTGAGGACGGCTTCATATTTGATGTCTTTAAGAGCTGCTTGACTATCCACAAAGATAGTCACCGGTTCAACGATCTCGGCATCCAGACTTTTTAACTATTCTGCTGCCTTCCAAATCGCGAAGATTTCAGCTTGGAAAACACTACAGTTGCTAACCAGCATGTAGCCTAGTCTTTCACAGTAGACGTCAGCCCCTACACCTTCTTCCATCTTTGATCCGTCTGTATAGAAAGCCAGATCGTTTAGAGGAGGCTTACTCCGGTTCCAGTCGTCTCTACTTGGAATAACGACATCTACGTCGTCAAATCTCAGTATTGGTGATATATAGTCGCTTAGTTTTACGCATTGGTCCAATGTCATGCCTGGTTCCTTCAAGATATAACCATGCCCAAAGGTAGAACTTCGCCAAAGATTTTGTTCATGCAGCCTTAGGGCACTACGCGCGGCCTGACACTTAATGCTGAGGCCCAGAGGCCTTAAGTTCAGCATTGCGTTCAGAGCTGCTTGTGGGGTGCTCCTCGTGGCTCCTGTTATTAGAATCGAGGCGGCTCTTTGTACCTTATCTAGTTTGCTGGATGTCGACTTGTGGCGCAGGCAGTTCCACCAAACAAGAGAACCATAGGAAAGGATGGGCCTTACCACGGTGTTATACAACCAGTGTATAGTCGATGGTTTTAGCCCCCAAAATATGGAAAGATTTCAAATATATATGGGAGATATAGCTCCCATATATATTTGAAATCATCTAAACAAACATTTGAACAAAAGCATTGTTCAAATCATCGCAATCGTTAAGTCATTGGTGGGCAATATAGATCAAAAAATTTATATATACGGCAGCTATATCTTAACCTAAAACGATTTAATTAATTCAATTTTCTTCTACCTCATAACCGGTTCTTCTGTATGTCAAACAAATTTCACTATTTTCCAACTGATGGTCGATCGGTTTGAATTTTCAAAAACCCCAAACCTGACGGTCCATGCCACAAAATGACCTACGTGCTGCAATACTATACGTTGCTGCTGATGCTTGTGTCCAATGGCTGTGTCCAAAAGTGCATTCAGTGTAAGACCACAACAACTTAACACAAATGTTGTGCAGGTAATTTTAATTATGGTTACACAAATAACTACCGAAAAACAAACTTCCCCTCTGCTGGTCTTGGCTTTTTTTGTTGTTTGGTAAAAGGCGTAACTCAAGCATTGGCTGCCCACACACACACACAATGGCCCACCTGGGCCAATATTATGGCCAACGGATTTGTATGCGACATGCCAAATGGGATGGATGTTAGCCAATTGCGACTGGATGCAAAGACAAATTACATAAATTATACGAAGTTTATAAACAACAAACAACACACGAGTGGTCGGCTTAGACATGCGAGTGTCTGTTTGTGTGCGTGTGTGTTCGTTTGTCGATGTTTCAATGTTTGCGGATGCCACTAAACCAAAAGGACATTTTGACTTAGTGATGATAGTGTTTGTGGTGGCATTATTCACCATCGGCATCGTCATCACCATTATCATTTGAATCGGCGGCCAACGTAACAAACCAACAAATAACACCAAAGGAATTGATTCAGTCAAAAGCCATTACCATCATTGGCCGACGACCATCAATGTTAATAAATGGTCGAACTAACCCGCTCTTCCGGTCACCCTTAGAAAAGGTGAGCATTAGTGTATGTGTGTGTGCGAGCATTGTCACGTTGTGTGAATTCTTTTGGCTCTGATTACAAAATCAAAATACAAATTTAATGCACTCCTGTGTAAAACATCGTAAATAAGATAGTATCTTCGCTTGCCAGCATCTCTTCGATTGCGAAACAACGCACGAACACACACGTACACCTATACGTATGCTATTCACGCTTACAACATTCGTCAGACCACACGTTTTTTCTCTCTCTTATTTTCTAATATTACCAATTGGCAATTT
Source organism: Musca vetustissima (assembly GCF_032173495.1). NCBI lineage: Eukaryota > Metazoa > Arthropoda > Insecta > Diptera > Muscidae > Musca > Musca vetustissima. The sequence goes on along the minus strand of NW_026881276.1, from coordinate 10,093 downwards.
TGCTGCTTACCATGCCGCCACTACCGGTGAATATGGTGGCCTATTTGTTGGCATGATAGCCAGACTATTTACCTGACTATTACCTCGAACTCTGAGGGCTTTTTTCGTTGTATTATTGCTGTTTTTAGTAGCGTTGAGCTTTTTTGTTGCCACCATCCATGTTTTTGTGATGGCAATACGCAATGTTTACGACACCACCAACAACAACAACTTCTGCTATTCAATTGAAAGACTTCCTATAGCAAAACATACAGCTCGTCCGGAATGCCATCCAAACTGATTTCATTAGATTTTGTCACACATTAATGGTTGATGGAACAGTGGGTGTGAAGAGGATAAATTTCTCGACAACGTAAGCAACTACATCATACAGAGTTATTCATTTATTTAAAAGTTGATTTTAAAAGTTGAATGTCATCCAAACTGATTTCATTAGATTTTGTCATACATTAATGGTCGAACTAAGTCGTTAAACCAATTTTTTCAACTTAGGCGAAAGTCTGACGTTGATGAAAATGAATCGCTTATCTATCTCATTACTCATAAAATTATAATTATAAAATCATAAACCTACTATAAAAACTGTGATTCTGTCATAGCTATATATTGTCCTTTAAGAGGAAATTATGGTTTCACAAGCGTCCAAAATTGTCGTATTTGGGGTTCTGAGAATCCTCAAGTAATTACAGAGAGGCCATTAAATCCAGAAAATTGGACTTCACTATGATAACCGTTGAAATCTCTATAGAGATGGCAATTTCTATTGGTATGGCAAATGGGGTATATCGATCCACATTTTGGTATAGTTTCCATTAATAGAATCCCAAATTTTGCAGTATTGTGAAGGTCTCTTATTTTCTTAGGGCGCAAATCCGATGTCTAGAAGCTGACAGGTCCATGGTTTGACATAGATCCCATATAAACATATCGCCAAAATTTCGAAATTTTGAGGGCCTTAGCCGGGGGTTTAAAGGCTTACATGCATCTGCGCGAAAAATGATAATTATAAGTCCAGGTTTTATGATAACTGCCATATCAACTGTTCACCGAAATATCTATAATTTTGACATAGCACCCAATTTCCTGTATTTTAAGTATATAGAATCAATGTTACGATCAGGAGTGTCGTAATGCTACTTATGTGAAAAACGCAGCGTATAGGGCAACCCTGCAGACAATAGTAACAAGTAATGCAAGGGAAAATGATAGCGAGAAGAGAAGCGTATTTTCAGAAAAACGAACAATAAATACGTGAGCAAATCGAAATGCACAGGAGTCAGAATGAAGTCCGGAAATTTTACCAATGAGTAAAACATCAAACCGAAGGCTTTGGTGCAGGTACACCCTCCTGTAGAGATGAAGAAGGAAACCTGGTGACAAATACAGACAACGCCTTGAGGACCTTGAAGAATCTTTTTGAAAAGCTTCTGGTGTATACCACCTAGCCAAGATGACGTCAGAATAGTAATCAATTGGCTGAAGAATAATAAAGCAGCAGGTGCCGATGAGTTACCAGACGAACTATTCAAGACTGGTGGTCAGATGCTGGTAAGGATCATGCACCAGCTGATTAGTACAATTTGGCTGGATGAATGCATGACCAATGATTGGAAGCTCAGCATCCTGCACCCAAAAAGGTGACAAGACAGAGGGGTCTACGATCGGAAACGACCCGAGTCTTACTCGGCCAACGTCTGTCACCTCAGCCCATTGTGTAAAAGCAATAGGGCTGCTACAACAACAACAAGACATGTGCCAACTATAGAGGAATAATTATCCTTCCCATCGCATATAAACTGTTTTCTATCGTGCTGTGTGAACGACTCAATAACATTATTGGACCATACCAATGCGGCTTCAGAGGTGGCCAGTCCACCATTGACCAGATTTTAACTCTGCGCCAAATCCTGGAAAAAAAAACTCACGAAAAACACATCGACACATTCCACCCTATTCGTCGACTATAAAACCGCATTCGACAGCCCTATCCGTTCAGAGGTGTATAAAGCCATGTCTTCGTTTGGCATTCCTGCAAAATTAGTACGTCTATGCAGGACAGTGTTGCCAATTTAGCACTTTTTGTGCTAGATTTAGAATTTTTCAAAATCCTTTAGCACCAAAAAAATTTATCTATTACCTAGCATCTTTTTTAGCACTTTTATTTTTTTCGGGTTATTTTTTAGTTTAATCCGAAGAAATTGTAGTCTTCCATTTCACATACATCTATTGAAATTTCTTTATGTTTCACGCTATGAGTTTGATTTTCCAATGTTAAAAAATCTATGAACAAGTAAAAAAACCGATCCGGCCGAACTTTTTATAACCTGCACCATTTGGTTTTTATTACAATTTTCTTAAATTGTTGAATACTTCATATGGTGACTGTGACATTGCCTGCTAGTAGGTTGTTTATTTGGAAAATGTTGAAAACAAATAATGCGGAGCCTTTGTGGGGGAGTAAAGTAAAAATCATAAACCCAAATTGTAAACTTTCTGGAAAGATGTTTTTTATTCAACTGGAATCCAGAATGTCAAATTAGGACCACTTCATAGCACCGAAAATGGAAAATGTTGAAAACAAATAATGCGGAGCCTTTGTGGGGGAGTAAATTAAAAAAGTTTTAAAACCTTAAGAGTATGCAAATGGGGCGGGAATTTTATATTGACTATATGTCCAAATATAGAAAATTGTCCGCATAAATATTTTCTACCCTAACAGAGCCCAGAGAATACGACTAAACTCCTCAAAATACCGAAAATAGGTCGGTACTTTAATATGAAGGCTGTGAGCAAACCCTGACCTAGATTGATAATTTTCTAAATGTTTTTAACAAATCGGACGCTTTATTTTCTTCTTCATCCAGGAAAAATGGGTTTTCTGCGAATTCATGTTAATACATTTCCATTATTGGCGTTCCCAATCACAAGTTTTCTTTTTTGTTTTTCCAAATTAAACTAAAAACATTAAAAACAAAGATTCTTCACCCCGTCCTTACATATCGAACACAATCTTAAGGGCCAATTCTGGTTTGTCGTAGTTGATTTCTTCGGGTGTGGTGGTTGATGATGTAGGGATAGATTTCATCGGTATTGTCACCGCACTTATCCTTGACACCTTCCAACCATCTGATGGCCAAAGCAATGTCGTTAACCTTACGGCATGCCTTCAAGCCAGCGTCGACAATTTTGGGAGCTGGAACCAAATGCATACCCAGCAAATCGTTCATGCCCTTGCGCACCTCCCAGCCATCGATATCGGCACGGCTGAAGTAATCTTCATACTGTTTGTCGAATTCCTCGGCTGGAATTTCATGATGGGCAGCACCAGTGTTGCCAATTTAGCACTTTTAGTGCTAGATTTAGCACTTTTTAAACTCGTTTAGCACCAAAAAAATTGATCTAGCACCTAGCACTTTTTTTGGCATTTTTTATTTTTCAGTAATTTTTTATAATTTTTGTTTCATCCCAACAAATTTTCCCGTTTTTATACCCTCCTCCATAGTATTCATTTTGTTTTTCCGTTTGTAACGCATCGAAATAATCATTCCGACCCTATATATATATATATATATATATGCGTAAACTTCTATGACGATATAGCCACGTCCGTCTGCCTGTTGTAATCACTATAGCGTCTAAACGAATGGTGATAGATCGCCAAAATTTTGCATAGTATCGTCTTTTGTCTGCAGGCAGGTCAAGTTTGATGAGCTTTATCGGTCCATGTTTAGGCATAGCTCCCATATAAGGGTACCCCCCAATTTTCGGTATTTTGGGGTTCTTGAGCGCGTTTTTCAACCGAATTCGCTGAAATTTGCTACATTGGGTTCTTATTGGGTACTTAATATCTCCACAAAAAATTATACATATAGGTCCACTTTTTCTGGTAGTATTTTGGGTTCTTAATAGATAATAGATACATTTTCGGATAGCCCCCATATAAGGGTACCCCCAATTTTCGGTATATTGGGGTTCTTGAGCGCGTTTTTCAACCGAATTCGCTGCAATTTGGTATTTTGTAGTCGTATATTGTAACTAATCTCCCTACCAAAAATTATTAATATTCGCCCTCTTTTGGGGTAGTCCCCATATAATCGCCTTTTTTATATTAAAATAGTTATCAGATTTGTTCCGCGATTTGAACAAATCATTGTTGTTCATTTTTTAATGGTAATTAATTTTTGTTCTTCTCAAGTAAAAAATAGGGAACCTTTATATTATTATTGTACTGTTAAAACTGAGAATAGGAAGGAAAGGACCTTGAAATTTCCCTATGTTCACGCGATGAATTTGATTTTCCAATGTTAAAAAAGTGACAGTAGATTTGTAGCAGGTACTTCATATGGTGACTATGACATTGTCTGCTAGTAGATTGTTAATTTGAAAAAAAAAATACAGCGGTCCATTGGATGAGAGCGTTGTTAAACACATGAATATGTTGGAATTTTCTGAAAATAAGTTTTTTATTCACCGAAAAGGACCAAAATAGAAAAATTCAGGCAAACATATATTTTTATACCCTTCACCACACTATGGTACAGGGTATTATGTCTTCGTGCATATGTTTGTAACAGGCAAAAGGAAACGAGATAGACACACGATTCCTTTTGAGAATATGCATCGAATCACGTTTTTAAACCGATTTATGCATGTCCGTCTGTCTGTCCATGTTAAATTGTAAACAAAGTACAACTCGCATTTTTGATTCGAATTGGAATTGGATTCATATATATTTTCGTCCGATTTTAGGTAAATAGTGCACACAAGGCCCTATATATCCTTCGATTTGCACGAAATTTGTGCAAAGGGTTATGAATTAAGGCTAGAAAGACGTGTGTTAAATTTCGTGAAAATTGGTTCAGATTTAGATATAGCTCCCATATATATTTTCGTCCGATTTAATGTAAATGGTGCACCAAAGTCCCTACTAATTCATCGATTTGCACGAAAATTGTCATAGCGAACTGAATTAAGTCTAGATGATGGGTGGTGAGTTTCGAGAAAATCGGTCCAGATTTCGATATATGTAGCGCCCATATATATTTTCGTCCGATTTTATGTAAATGGTGCACCAAAGTCCCCACAGGGAGAATCCGAAATACAAAACCGCATAGTAGGTAGAAAAATGTGCCCATAACCTTAAAAAAAACAAATATTGGGTATGGTGTACACAAAAAAGACCGATATATTTAATTTTCAATACCAAATGTCTTAGGAGTAGTGCAATATATGGGCAAAATTCCAAAGCTCTGTTTTCAATATTGCGACCTCAATCAGATGGACATGGCTAAATCGACAAGGAGTAGCCTTTAAAAATAAATCGGGTCTCTGATGAATATTTCATTATTACATATTAACAATTTTGTTTATTTAATTTTTTAGCACTTTTTTCTGGCACTTTTTTAAAATTTGTAGCACTTTCTAGCATTTTTTTCAACCAAATCTAGCATTTTTTCTCAACAGAGTTTTGGCAACACTGGGCAGCACGGACAACACCAACACGGCGATTTGGCTAGCAGCAAGGCGGAACATTCTGAGAGTCGGATAGTTCGCGTTGAGAAAACCAATATTGATAATTCTTTGTATGGAGATTTTCTGCCTAATGAGAATCCAAAATATTAAATTGCAGAAACATCGGTTGAAAAACGTGCTAAAGTCGAAGCATGCATCCATATTGATAATTTTTGGTAGGTAGATTTTTTCCAATTAAAATCCAAAATATAAAATTAGAGCCAATTCGGTTGGGGCTACCCTAAAAAGGACATACATATATCACATTTTCAGTGCCACACACCCTAGGAATATTAGTAAAGTGCAAAATTTCAAAGATTTTTCTTCAATATCGCGAGCTTGTTATCGTTATCGTTATTTAATCAGACAGACAACATGGCTGCATCGAAAAATGTTATTCTGATTAAGAATAAATAGGATCTCTGGTGAGGCCACCACCCGCCAGACCAAACTCACATTCTACTTGCGCAAGCAGATGAGGTAGCTCTTGGAGTGTTTGAAATAAAATTCCGCGGAAGATCTATGGGTCGATTTGCGCCGACGGTGAATGTCGAATTATGAACCATGGGCTATACCATCTATTCTCGGACATCGCAATAATCAGACGGATCGAACTGTTAGCTATGTCATATTATGAGAATGGATGAGGATTCCCTCGCATGGTTCACGCAGAAGGGTAAGGCCACGAATCCGTTGGAAAGATCAAGTAGAAGAAGATATCTCATAACATGGTCTTTCAAATTGGATGAGATGCACACCAGACCGACGCGTTTGAAAATCTTTTTAAGCTCGGGAGGGGAACTTGTTCATTTTGAGTAAAGGGACGAGAAAAATTCGTTTCGTTAGGTGAACGAAATTGCACAACACTAGAAATAATGATCCTAAGAAAATCTGCAAAGCAAACATCTATCGACTGAGTCAGATCGAGGGGGCATAATTCCGTGAAATGAAAGATTTGAATAAATTCCCGTAATTTACCCAGTTTACTACACTCATTGAAGTTGAGGTATTTAAATAGAGAGCAATTGAAGTGGAGATATTCAAATAGAGAAGAAAAAGTACATTCATTCACTCATAAACGAATGAATTTAATTGTGGAACTAGTTCCTTTTGTGTAAAGGAATGACAAAGATCGATCCGTGAAGTATAAATTTCTCGAAGTGAGAAGAAATATGCTTTATATACGCCTTATAAAAAAGGATTCATTATTAAGAGCATCAAAGCTCGGAACAATGTGTAAAAATGATTTGGACAACAATATCAATATTAAAAAAAATGTTTGTTTCAAGAACAAAATTAGAAAACGGATATTTTGAAGAATTACAACAAATGCTAATACCTCCAATACACTGTACCCTATTGAATAATGTTCCGTTATGTGTGTTTTTGTGGTTTGGAGCCAACTACAACAACTACTGCCACGGCATACATTTCTGGAGATGCTGGCCGGGGCCAAACCACTGCGTATTTGTATTTCACTTTAGTACAACGAATCGAATACACACGGACAGTTGTAGCGATATTTGTTACATATTGCTGCAGTTTGGGAATTGGTTTTTTGGTTGGTCGATCCGTCCGTCGGTCAGTCGCTACGTTATTTGGCTCCGATGTGCATTCTACCACCACCATCCTTTGGAAATAGAATTCACGTTGTTGTTGGTCTTGTTCTGATCCATATGGGGCGTTCAGTTTTTTTGCAGGGTACTCCTCTTCTTCTTCTTGCAATTCAAGAGTGTTTATTTTTACGCTTGTTATTTTGTAATACTTTTCAGATTGTGTTCCAGTTTTTTGTTGCTGCTGCTGCTGCTGGTGTGGTGCAATTTGTTGTAGTAGTTGTTGGTCCCAGTTGAGAGTTATGCTTATTCGAAGTTTAGTGTTGTTGTTCTTGTTGCTGCTGCTGTTGGTCCTGTGTCTATTTTTCCCCAATGTGGTTTTTGAAGATTTTTGCGCATACTTTGGGCGATTTTCTTTTTTGTTTCTTTTGAAGGGGGGTTTTTTGTTCGGCTTTTTTCCCTCGAATTTTGTTGGCAAAAGTCAAAGGTTGACGACGACGTTGTTCTTGTTGTTGTTCCGGAAAAAAGGACATGAAAATCTACCTGTATGGATAGGTACAATGTAAGCGTATGTGCCGATGAGTGTGTGATTGTGTTCATAATGATGAAGAGTCCTGTATATGTTTAGGCACGCAGTTGATGATAAAGTAGCTGTAGTCGTGGCATCAACTCATGACAATAGTCTAGGTATTTTCTTTTTTGTCGGGGGCACAAACAGTTTTGGATGAAGTTATTGTGATAGTACTGGTCAAAAAAATTCAAGAGCTTTCAAAGGTCTTCTGTATTTAAAAGAATGGGTCCACAATACTTCTATAAACAGAAGTACTTCCATAGGATTTTTGGAACCGGAAGACCCTACACAGGTCTTCTGTAGTTAAAAAAGCCGTTCATATTTAGAAGATCCCCCACAAAGCGTCAAGCAGTCAAAAGACCTTCTACAGGTCTTTCGTAGTCCGAAAAACTGCCACAGATTTTCTCTAGTCTGCTGTTCTTGAACAGGGCTCATGTAAGCAGAGAACCTTCTATCGAATTTTTGTACCAAGAATAATTTTCAAAGGTCCCCTAAAGACAGAAGACCTATCTTCATTATTTAGGATACCTTTAATAAGGTCTCAATATTTAGAAGTCCTAGCTCAGGACATGAACCTTTCCTAATCTCTCATAGGTCTTCTATATTTTCTATATTTATAATAACTTCTACAGGCTTGCTATTCCACAGGACTTCAAAATAAAATCTTCTATAGGTCTCCAGCAGACAAAAGACATACTATAGGACTTAACTTGATAGAAACCCTTCCACAGACCTTCTATGTTGGTAAAGCGAGAAGATCTTCCACAGGTGTCCAGTACTCAGAAGGCCTACTATAAGACTTAACTTGATAGAAAACATTTCACAGACCTTCTATAGCGAGAGTATTCAGAAGAACTTATGCAGGCCTGATATTTTCAAAAGACATTCCAGAGAACTTCTAAACTTAATTTTTCAGAGGTATTCAGTAATCAGAATACAAACTATAGGTCTTTTCTTGATAGAAGACTCTCCACTGATCTTAGACTGAAAGTCTTTTAAAAGACTTCTATATTCGGAAGTACTTCCACAGGACTTTTGGAATCGGAAGTTCTTCTACAATCATAAGACCTTTGATAGACCTTCTATAGTTAGAAAGCCTTTCACTTTCAGAAGACCCTCAACAAACGTCAAGTAGTCAGCAGACCTTCCACAGAATGTTCGTAGTCCAAAAAACTTCCACAGATCTCCTGTAGTAAATCCTACTTCCACAAATCTTTTGTAGGAAGAATATATTCTACAGGTCTTCTAAAGAAGGAAGATTTACCACAGGTCTTCATTATTCGAGAGGCCTTTAAGGGACAAAAGATCTTACACAGGATATATATATAGCCTGATGATCAGCTCATCTATATTAAGAAAAGGACCATAAATATTCTATAGTCAGAAGTTCTTTCACAGGTCTTTTGTATTAGAAGACTTTAAACATATCTTCTTTAGTAATAAGTTATTGCCCAGATCTTCTATAGCCCGAAGACCTGTCACAGGTCTTCAAGCTCCTATTTTATGACGCTTTTCAAAAATCTCTCCAATCCCAATAATATTTCCCGCAACTGTTCAAAAGAAGAGCCAAAAAGTGAATGGTTGGTTTGTGTGGCATCAGCTTGGGGTAATTTAATTTATGATGCAGTAAAATTGAAACTTCTCAAGGGAATACATTACTGCTGCAGGCATAACGACCATGTTTAGGTGGTGGTGCTACGACGAATATCTGTCATACCTCTGTATAACAGGTAAAATGAAAAAGCCTTAATATGAAATGGAACCATTCATGCCTCCCCATTGTATAACCGCACAAACAGACGCACACACACACACTTGCACACAAGAGGACAAAAACACTGTGAATCAAATCCAAAGAAATATTAGTTTTGCCTATGGATCTATAGCCTCACAGAATCGCAGCAACATCAGTAGCTGTTGCAACAAACCGCAACCACAGGAGAATATTTAACAAGTACAAACACACACACACAACACACACACACAAAAGAGGGAGACAATTTGCTAGTGCATCCTTGAAAATGATTGATATATTGGCAGCATTTGGAGTATTGTCACAACACAATAAGTAAATGCCGAAGTAATAGAAGAGTATTGTTGAATTCCCCAATGAGGAGTATTCAGTTCAAAGTAAATAGTTGCATTGAATATATTAGCTTTGAATATTAGATTCGATTTTGTGAAGGTAATTTAAAATTTTAAGTCTACTAAAGCTATTTCTGTTCATATAATAATCACAAAACCTAGATTTAATTTTTACGAAATCATTCTTTTCTGTGGTACGATTTATGCCAAGAGGTTTTAGAAATTTAGAGATTTATCGATGCTATCAGATCTAAATCTATCATCGATCTAAAACTGTATTTTTCAGAGAGTATACAATCAAAAATTTCATTCCATACTATAATATTCTCGATGGTTAGGCTTGCGACCTTTGGGTCAATATCGTTACATACAA
>NW_026881275.1:0-10970 GCF_032173495.1 Musca vetustissima | reverse complement strand
TTAAACATAAGCTTTGAGACATTCTTTGATTCCCGCCTAAGGAATTTTTAATTCAGGCCGCAAGATATTCTTAAAAAATATTTTAAAAAATCCACGCCAATCCATTTTAAAAATTCACGCCTGAGGGTAGTCTATAAAAAACTAACTATAAAAAATCCACCTCTAAGTTTAGTTTTTGAGTATTTTCATTTAAAAATTTTTTCAGTATTTCTATGGTGGAGGGTATCCAAAGTTCGGCCCGGCCGAACTTAACGCTTTTTTCACTTGTTCTAATTGAAATATTCATATCTCTGTTCGCAATTTTTCAATTTTCTATTTTTTGTTTTTTTTTTTTCATTTACTAAAGTTTATTGGCTACTCTGTTGAGGTTTTGTACCCTCTCCCCCCAACACATCGGCCGCCATCAATTTAGAAACACAATAGAGTCTGTAGTTCGTTGGGTTGGATGGTTAGGTTGTTTTGGTTTTCTCTGTTCTTGAGAGTTTGATGACTAGCCTTGATACCAACTACAAAAACAGCCACAACAAAAAACCACATGAAACTATTGAAAACTGCAGACCACACACCACTCATCCTCCTAGACGTTACCTCCCGCCCACCACTACGGCGGCACCTTTATTTTGTAGTGTGGGTATCAGAGGCAGCAGCAGCGGGATAAGTGAATCTTTTTGTCCTTAAAACTACTTTGAAGCGTTTTTTTTTTTTTTTTTTTTGTTTTATGCATCTCAGTCCGTGTGAGAGTGTTTGTGTGTGTGGGTTTGTGTGTTGAAAGCAATATATAGTTAGCGGGAGCTATAGTTATATTTTCCTATTTATTTTTGTTGTTACGCTATCGAGAAGTGTTTTTGTCAGATTTGTGGTGTTTTTATTTACCTTGTTTGTTGCTGCTCTGGCTTTGTAGTTCATTTATGGTTTATGAAGTTTATTTAACAGTGGCAGAAATTTTTCTATTTATTTTTCACACATAAATGGTTTTTCAGTTTTGTTGTTGTTGTTGTGGACTGACTTAAAACAAACGATAATAAAACTAATAATGAAGTCAAATATTTTATGATTGAACTGAAACAGGGCAAGGATTTCTACAAAAACTATTTTTCATTGGTTATATTAGGATTGAATTCTCAAAATTATTTTTAAAGGTCCATAGAAGCAGAATTTTCTAAGATTTTATAAATTTTTTTCTTAAATTTTTTCGATTTCAGTAGTGTTGGCGGTTTATTTGGGATACCATTTGTATTTTGTTTTTGCAAAATAGTCAGGCTGAATCCCAGTTTGTTGTTTTTATAAAAAAATACTATTTATTAGTGGGGAATGTATGGCATTGTTTGCCGAGGGGTAAGGCAGGGAAGACTATAGTTTCGGATCACGCCACTGATCCTCATCAGTTCCCTTAGTTTATTATATCATTCACCACACTGTGGTATAGGGTATTATGTCTTTGTGCATATGTTTGTAACAGGCAAAAATAATCGAGATAGACTCATGGTTCCTTTTGAGAATATGAATAGAATCACTTTCTGAGTCAATTTACGCATGTCCGTCCGTCCGTCTGTCCATGTATATTTGTTAACAAAGTACAGGTCGCATTTATGATCCGATTTGGATGAAATTTGGCACAGGTCACTTAATTGGCCCAAGGACGAACCCTATTGAAATTGGAGAAAATCGGCCCATGTTTAGGCATAGCTCCCATATAAGGGTACCCCCAAATTTTCGGTATTTTGAGGTTCTTGAGCGAATTGAATTCGCTGAAATTTGGTACTTTGAGTTCTTATTGGGTAGCAAATCTCCCTAACAAAAATTATAAATAAAGGTCCATTTTTTTGGATAGCCCCCATATAAGGGTACCTCCAATTTTCGGTATTTTCGGGTTCTTGGGCTCGTTTTATAACTGAATTCTCTGAAATTTTCTAAATTGGGTTCTTATTGGCTATCAAATTACTCAACTAAAAATTATGTATATAGGTCCAGTTTTTCTGGTAGTCCCCAAATAACGGTACCCCCAATTTTTTTGCTATTTTGGGGGTTCTGATCGTATTTTTCTGCCGAATTGACTGTAATTGAGTCCGTCGAGTTCTTATTAGGTAGCAAATCTCTCCACTATAAATTATAAATGTAGGTCAATTTTTTCGGGTAGCCCCCGTATAAGAGTACCCCCCAATTTTCGGTATTTTGGGGTTCTTGAACCAAATTCTTTTTTGTAATTTGTTTTTTTGTAGTCGTCTATGGCAACAAACCTCCCTCCAAAAAATTTATAATATTCGCCCCCTTTAAGGTGTAGTCCTCATAGAACCTCCTTCTTATACCCTTCACCACACTGAGGTACATGGTATTATGTCTTTGTGCATATGTTTGTAACAGCAAAAAGAATCGGGACAGACCCATGGTTCCTTTTAAGAATATGCATAGAACCACTTTCTAAGTCCGTCCATGTATTTTTGTTAACAATGTCGCATTTATGATCCGAGTTTTGTTAAAATCGGTTAAGATTTATATATAGCTATAGATTCGTTCTCTCGTCCGATTTTTGTACCCTTCACCACACTGTTGTACAGGTTATTATGGTTTTAGGCAAATAGGAACATGATTCCTTTCGAAAATATGCACAGAATCACTTTCTGAGTTGACTCCCATATATATTTTCGTCCGATTTAAGGTAAATGGTGTACCAAAGTCCCTTAATATCTTTCGGTTTGCACCAAATTTAGGGTAGCGTAATGAATTAGATATAGAATGATGTGTGTTAAGTTTCATGAAATCGGTTCAGATTTAGATATAGCTTCTATATCTGACCAAATAAAAACTTTTATATAGGTTGCAGAATGACATGTTTATGGATCCAATTTCATTTTACTGGTCCTTTAAAAATGCGACATTTGTTAAGATTCATCTGTTAAATATACCCAAAGTGGTGAAGGGTATCATATAGTCGGCCCCGTTCGACTTTACTACTTTCCTTACTGGTTTTTTGTTGGGATATTCTCCTCAGAAGCTATTGCTTCTATACAAAAAACCTTTCATACCCAAATGTCTCTTGTAACAAAGCGAAGTACTTAGCTGACCAACGACATAAACTGCATGAGAATTTCGCTGGAGCCTCACTTCGAGGTTAACAAGGCATTTACAAACAATACCACACCTTTCCCACTGTTGTGTGTTGTCACATCGCGACAAATGCACACAACGACTTTGTTGGTGTTGCTAGTATACAGCAACAAACCAAACAGTTCAACCGTGCCTGCGTCTACAACTTCAGTAGTGTTGGCGGTTTATTTGGGATACCATTTGTATTTTGTTTTTGCAAAATAGTCAGGCTGAATCCCAGTTTGTTGTTTTTATAAAAAACAACTATTTATTAGTGGGGAATGTATGGCATTGTTTGCCGAGGGGTAAGGCAGGGAAGACTATAGTTTCGGATCACGCCACTGATCCTCATCAGTTCCCTTAGTTTTTTGTTGGGATATTCTCCCCAGAATAAATAATTTTTCAATGCCTTCAGATATGAAATTTTTGTGTATTATTTATACATTTGAACCCCTCCAACTTTATTCCTAACTAATCCTCGTTGTTAGTTTTCTGAACCCTTTATACATTGTTGCTGTTGTTGACCATCATCCCGGCATTTTGTGTTAAATGGAATAAACTTTTTTATTCCTAGTTGATTGCAAACAAATGGACTAACAATTTGTGTGTCGTTATGATTGTCTATCTGTCCATCCATCAGTCAGTTCGTCTATTTGTTTGTTGAACCTAAAGCGAGAATTGCAACTAAAAACTTTTATTTTTATTTGTTTAAAATTGTCAAGGATCTATTTAGGATGTACATTTGATGCTACATTTTGTTGATTTTGATTTTCATGATGATGATGATGTTGATGAGTGTTCGTTGCTCTTTGCAGTTTGGTCACTTCAATTTCTCAACACACCGAGTGTCATCCCCCGCCTAAACAATGAAATGTAGTTGTTAATGTTTAAAAGCCTGTATAAATGGTTAGTTGATGGATTGTGTCAGAAACATACTTTCAGTTTTAATGGAATTCTAAAAATAGTGACAGGATATAATTTCTGGTGTCATTTATTTTTACATAAAATTTCCAATATCCAATTTCAATGCAAATTGTTTTTCTATTTTTGGTGGATACCCACATACATTCTCCTCTATAAGTTCCAATTAGTTGACCCGGCAACGAATTCACTTAACAGAATTTTAAAAATTCTCTCAGTAATAGTTGGGAAACAATTCCAAACCCTCAGTCATTCCACAAAACTAACAAAACTATCCTCACAAAACCACCGTCCTCGTCGAAGTTTTGTTAATTAGTATTGATTTTCAAAGTGCTGTGAGAAGGAGGGCGGTCGGGGTGGAACCACGATGACTTGGTTTTGAGACAATTGTTGTGTTGCAGTCAGTCATCGATGTCACAAAACTACTTGAAAATTTAAATATTTTAGGTCAGCAATTGTTGTTGTCAGTAAAAATGAGCAACAAACGAGAGAAATTAAAAAACCAGTAAGCGGGGCAGTATAGTCGGACGGGGCCGACCATACTATACTCTACACAACTACCACAGAATTCTATTTTTCTGCGGATTTTTATTCCGATCCTGGGTAATATTTCGTGGTAGTTGCAATGTCTTGCCCGATTAGATGTCAATAAGACCTCTTCCTTACACTGAAATATTTTCCGATATTCAGTACATCCCTTCTAATTAGTTGTTCATACGGTGGGTTGTGTTGTTATGTTCAAAAAAAAAAAAAACACACAAAAATATGTTTTCGGTCCACTTCATCCCAAAATAATTATCTGATCATCACTAGGCGTTGTCCTTGACCATAACTGGAACCTCATGGAACATTTCAAAGCGATCAGCGCTATATTTCCGCCCTCTAGTGTTGTAATGGTTTATTAAATAATATTTGAATACGTAAGCACCTGTAAATATTTAACTCCCAGATCCGAGTACATACGACAATATAATTGGTATCAATTTAAAGACCAACCACTCCTCTTGGATATACTTTCAACTTATCGGCTCTAGGTCCTACAAGAGTAAATATATACACAATAGAATACAAACTTTGTCATTTTACACACAAAAGTCGGGGTCCATTTGAACCGCTAAATATTGACCGATCATTATCAAAACAGGCATGCTTATTCTTTGACCCAATCCCCTTTTCCATGTAAAAATTCGAGATGTTTGGGCCATAATTGCGGCCTCTGGAGCAACCTGAAACCCCGAAAAAAATTAAGTATTTGGTCCATTTCATTCCCTAAATATTAACCGATATTTTCCAAAAGCAAGAGGCGTCTTCATTGGGCCGAACCCATCCTACATGCACAATTTCGTGAAGATTGGTTAATAACTGTGGGCTGTATCGTGTTTACAAAATATATAGATCGACTCAGCTAGTCGAGATATGACGATCGGTATACTTAAAGGTGGGTCTAGGACCAATATTTCGCGGCGTTACAAACTCTTGGGGCTGCACAAAGCTATAATACCCTGACAACATAGTTGTGTAGGGTATAAAAACCACGCCTAACGTTTATTTTTAAATTTTGAAAAAATATTTGAATGAGGATAGTCTTTAAAAAATTAATTTAAAACAAGTGAAAAAAGCGTTAAGTTCAATCTGGCCGAACATTGGATACCCTCCACCATAGTGGGCATATACCGATAATTCTTCAAACCGATTTATGTAAACCATTATGAACACTAAAGAATATATATACTTTATGGGGTCGGAAATGATTATTTCGATGCGTTACAAACGGAAAAACAAAACTAGTATACCCTCCATTTTAGGGTGGAGGGTATAAACCGCTGACGATGTTCTTGTAGATAGTATTTGATTTTTTAAACCAGGCCTATTTCTAGTCATTGGCATATTTCTCCCTTCCTTTTTATCTTTAAAAATTATTTTTTCTTTTTTTGTTAGCATTTTAACTTACATTCCTCTTAAAGTCTGTAAAAGCTTCTTCTCAATGATTTTTTCTTCCACTAACATTTTCGTTTCTTTGATTTTTCATGATTTTACCTTCATTTAAAAAATATTTTTCACAATTCCCCCTACCACCTTCTTTTCAACCCACAATTGAAGCAGACACAATTCGTGTTAACCACATTTGTCAAGTGTCACTTAAAAAGAGTCCTTGAACTAAAAGAAGAAATATATTTTTGTTTCCTTATCATCTGTTGGTTTTGAATGAACAAAAAAGAAACACAACACCCACATAAAAACACAAATCCACAAGGACATTGTCAAAATAGTTTCCGCATTGTTTGTTCGACATTTCTTTGGAAGAGAGATTAAAGACAAATATTTTCAGTTTTGAATCTTAACATTGTCGAAAAAAGGTTTTCATTTCTTGAAGGATTATTTTGGAATACAAGTGGCAACTGTTTCATGGAATTTGTAGTTTGTCATATCCAAACCACAATGAAAATGGAAGAGAAGTACAAGGATATGAATTGATCAAATATTTTCATTATCTTCAAATTTTAGGCAAGAAGGATTTTAGGAAAAGTTTTCTTTGTAGGCCATGAATTGTTATTTCATGGAAAAGAAGATGTGGGCATATGTTGCCAAGTTAAAAGTTTATTTGACATGTGTCAAAACTAACACTTCCTGGTATTATATTGAAAAGGATGTATAAAGAGTGAATTAATCCAGTAAGGAATTTAAAATATAATAAAAATTTAAATTTAACAGGTATTAAATATTTTATATCAAAAACCAGTAAGGAAAGTTCAAAAGTCGGACGGGGCCGACTATATGATACCCTTCACCACTATGGATACATGCAAGACATGTTAATATCTACAATTCCCTGTTGATATAGAAATTTCGCATACATTAGTCGGGACCTAATTCGGTACTCTGTGCAACATTTTGCTTCAATCAGAACAATATTGAGAGTTTGGTGCACAATTTACTTTAAATCGGACGAAACTATATATGGGAGCTATATCTAAATCTGACCCGATTTCAACAAAATTTCACATACATAGAGATGGGCAGTGTCTAATAGACAAAAAATACCTTAAATCGGGAGATATGGTTATATGGGGGCTATATCAAAACTTTTACCCAGGGACCCCATGTTAGATTTCTATATTTGCTTTGACATTAGAAACATGTGTGCAAAATTTTGGCCACCTATGTCAAGTGGTTCGGCAGTTAATGAGTTTATACCCAATTTTTGGGTAAAAACTCGGGTATTTACCCAAGTATTTACCCATGTCTTTAAAGTATCGTAAAACTATCAATTTTAAATCGATTTGATAACATAAACCCGGAAATAGGATGTAAGATTTGTATTATTATTAGTCGGGCCATTATTGGGAGTTCGGTGCACTATTTACATTAAATCGAACGAAACTATAAATCGGAGCTATATCTAAATCTGAACCGATTTCAACAAAACTTGGCAAAATTTTGTCTCAATCGGATCACTATCGGGAGTTTGGTGCATCAATAAGTTAAAATCGGACGAAAATATATATGAGAGATATATCTAAATCTGAACCGATTTTCTCCAATTTCAATAGGGTTCGTCCTTGGGCCTATTAAGTGACCTGTGTCAAATTTAATCCAAATCGGATCATAAATGCGACCTGTACTTTGTTAACAAAAATACTGAACGGACAGACGGACGGACGGACAGACGGACGGACATGCATAAATCGACTCAGAAAGTGATTCTATGCATATTCTCAAAAGGAACAATGGGTATATCTCGATTTGATTGTCTGTTACAAACATATGCACAAAGACACAATACCCTGTACCACAGTGTGGTGAAGGGTATAAAAAGGGGGTTATATGGGGACTACCCCTAAAAGGGGGCGAATATGAATAATTTTTGGGAGGGAGGTTTGTTACCATATACGACTGCAAAAGAATTTGGTTGAAAAACGCGCTCAAGAACCCTAAAATACCGCAAATTGGGGGTTACCCTTATATGGGGGCTACCCGAAAAAATCGACCTATATTTTTAATTAATAGTGGAGATATTTCCTACCTAATAAGAACTCGACGCACTGAATTACAGTCAATTCGGTCGAAAAATACGATCAGAACTCCCAAAATACCGAAAATTAGGGGTACCCTTATATGTTGACTATCCGAAAAAATGAACCTATATTCATATTTTTTTATGGGGAGATTTGCTACCCAATAAGAACTCAAAGTACCAAATTTCAGCGAATTCAGTCAAAAAACGCGCTAAATATCCTCAAAATACCGAAAAATTGGGGTACCCTTATATGGGGGCTACCCGAAAAAATGGACCTATATTTATAATGTTTAGTGGAATAATTTGGTACCCAATAAGAACCCAATGTACAAAATTTCAGAGAATTCAGTTATAAGACGAGCTCAAGAACCCCAAAATACCGAAAACTGGGGGTACCCTTATATGGGGGCTACCCGAAAAAATGGACCTATATTTATAATTTTTAGTAGGGAGATTTGCTACCCCATACGAACTAAAGGACCAAATTTCAGCGAATTCAGTCAAAAAATACGCTCAAAATACCGAAAATTGGGGGGTACCCTTATATGGCAGCTGGACCTATTTTCTCCAATTTCAATAGGGTTCATCCTTGGGCCAATTAAGTGACCTGTGCTAAATTTCATTCAAATCGGATCATAAATGCGACCTGTACATGGACAGATGGACGGACAGACGGACATGCATAAATCGACTCAGAAAGTGATTCTATGCATATTCTCAAAAGGAACCATGGGTCTATCTCGATTCTTTTTGCCTGTTACAAACATATGCACAAATACATAATACCCTGTACCACAGTGTGGTGAAGGGTGTAAAAATCCACGCCTGATGATAGATCCTTTAAAAAACCATTCCTGTCCATCGATACTAATCCATAGTCTTAGAAATGTTTATTTTTTGTCCATGAAATTCCATGTTCCTAAAAATATGTGACCTTGAACATTGCTAAAAAATGTTCATCCATTTATGTCTTGCTTTATCCTGGCTTATTTTTAGCCTATCTAACAAAAAACTTTTCCCAGCTATTCATGTTCCAACCAAAGCATGGAGGGAGCGACACATCTGTATGAAGAACAGCAACAACATCGACAGTTACAACACAAAATGGCAACATGTTTGTCAACTGATTATATCTTCATTCATTCGTATGAGTAGCGGGAGCATGGGCCAAAACACCACAATAAATCTCTTTGTGTCTGTGATTGTAGTTGTTTGTTGCGTAGGTATTTATGTTAAAGTGGCTTATGGTGAACATGCGAACATGGGTGCGTATGTGTGTGTGTATTTGCGTGCTTGTGTGATGTGCGTATGTCGTCTGTGATTCTAACATTGATTGCATTTGTTTAGTTGTGCATGTGTAGCCTTTTATTTGAATGAAAAGGGGGGTGATGGGTAAGGAGGTTGAATGGCAAAAAGCTTTGATTGTAGCTTGGATTTTTTCTGTATCTCTCCAACACTCCCCTATTCCCCAGCGGATATCATCCGACTATGACTTTGAAAAGGCATTGTTGAATATATTTGCCTGCTTTGTAGTTCCATTTGTTCTCCAATCTCCCAAAAAATGTTTGTATTTATATTTTTTGTTCGTTTTCGAAAGTTTTCGATTGCTATGCTCATATGTGTGTGTGTGTTTATATGAGTATATCTATCTTTGTGCGTGTGTTTGAGTACATTGTGGCTGGCATTGTTAATGTTGTTTGTATCAATTTAGTTGCTGTTGCTTTTTGCCAGTTTAATTTAATCTCTGTGCTATTTTTTCATGTCGAACAAAATAAATACACATGTTTGGGATAATTGTGTATGGGTATTTCCATACGTGATGAAAAGTCAAAAATATATTTTTTTGAAAAAAAAATAATTTCTATAGAAAAAAAATAATAATAACAAATGAATATTTTCTCTAGAATTACATACTTATAGGAATATATTTTTATTGAGCTTCAGTAAAATTATTCCCCTAATTTTATGGAATGTCCCATAAGTCGTTATAATAAAATAATACTAAATTTATCCTATTTATTGTTGTTTGCCTTGTGTTATTGTGTGTGTGAGTGTGTATGTGTGAGAGAATAAATGTAAATACTTAGCCAACTGGCGAATAGTCAATATATTTATTTGCTAAATTTTTGTCGGTTGGTAGTCTATTTGTTCGACTTTTTGTTCGGAATCCAAATAGGATTGGAAATTTGATTATCTTGTTGAATTTGTACATTTATCTTGTTTTCACATTTTTACAAATACAAAATACTACAATTTAATATAAAATACTTAACTAAAATTTAAAACCAGTGAGCGGAGCAGTATAGTCGGGGGGGGCCGGCCATATGATATCCTACACAACTTCCACGAAAATCTAACTTTATGTGGTTCTATATTCTGAGCATCGGCAATATTTCGATATATTTCTACACTCTTGACCGATTAGAGGTCAACCAATATTACTAATATTCAGAACAATCCTTCTAATTTCTTGGCCAAATTCCCTTCACCGTGGGCTATCTTGCGATGTTAGGCTTTCAATTGTGGCCTATAGATCGACTCGAAATAATACAAAAAAAAATAAGTTCTCGGTCCAGTTCATCCCAAAATTATTATCTGATCATCAGCGAAAATTATAGGCGTTGTCCTTTACCATACATAGATCCTCATGGAAAATTTCAAAGCGATCAGAGCTATATTTCTGCCCTCTAGTGTGATAATGGGTTACAAAATAATATCTGAATACGTAAGAACCTGTAAATATTTAAGTGTAACTCCCACATCCAAGTACATACGACCATATAATTGGTATCAATTTATAGGTCAACCACTCCTCTTGAATATACTATCAACTTCTCGGGTCTTTGTCCTTCTGGAGTTAATATATACGCCATAGAATACAAATTTTATAATTTTTCACACAAAAGTCAGGGTCCATTTGATCCGCTAAATATTGGCCGATCTTTAT